>NW_024749939.1:0-24995 GCF_018991925.1 Homarus americanus | reverse complement strand
CAGAGGTAGCGTTCCCCGGTCACAATTAGACGATCGTGGGTTCAAATCCTCGTGGGGTGAGGTGTTGATTATATGCAGAAGTCCGCGTGCTTTATTGGGCTAATGAAATATACATGGATCCTCGTGTTTCAAAGCCGCATTTGGTAAAACGTTGCTCTGATCACCTAAGCGGCACGGGTGGTCCCCATTAGAGGTTCGCGGCGCCATAAGCTTGTTAAACAGGCTTTGTGTGAAATATAGCAGAGTTTAGGACTGGTTTTATTGTCCTGGTGGAGCAGAGGTAGCGTTCCCCGGTCACAATTAGACGATCGTGGGTTCAAATCCTCGTGGGGTGAGGTGTTGATTATATGCAGAAGTCCGCGTGCTTTATTGGGCTAATGAAATATACATGGATCCTCGTGTTTCAAAGCCGCATTTGGTAAAACGTTGCTCTGATCACATAGAGTAGCGCGAATTGGTCCCCATTAGGAGTTCCGCGGCGCCAAAAGCTCTCACCGTTGAACAGGCTTTGTGTGAAATAAAGCAGAGTCTAGGACTGCTTTTATTGTCCTGGTTGCCCAGAGGTAGCGTTCCCCGGTCACAATTATAAGATCGTGGCTTCAAATCCTGGTGGGTTGAGGCGTTGATTATATGTAGAAGCCTGCGTGCTTTATTGGACTAATGAAATATATATGGATCCTCAGGTTTCGAAGCCGCATTTGGTTAAACGTTGCTCTGATCACCTAAGCGGCACGGGTGGTCCCCTATAGTGGTTCACAGCGTCATAAGCTCGTTGAACAGGCTTTGTGTGAAATATAGTAGAGTCTAGGATTGCTTTTATTGTCCTGGTGGCCCAGAGGTAGCATCCCCCGGTCACAATTATAAGATCGTGGCTTCAAATTCTGGTGGGGTGAGGCGTTGATTATATCTAGAAGTCTGCGTGCTTTATTGGGCTAATGAAATATATATGGATCCTCGGGTTTCGAAGCCGCATTTGGTTAAACGTTGCTCTGATCACCTATGCGCCACGGGTGGTCCCCTATAGTGGTTCACAGCGCCATAAGCTCGTTGAACAGGCATTGTGTGAAATATAGCAGAGTCTAGGACTGCGTTTAGTGTCCTGGTGGCCCAGAGGTAGCATACCCCGGTCACAATTATAAGATCGTGGGTTTGAATCCTAGTGGGGTGAGGTGTTGATTATATGTAGAAGTCCGCGTGCTTTATTGGGCTAATGAAATATATATGGATCCTCGTATTTCGAAGCCGCATTTGGTAAAACGTTGTTCTGATCACCTAAGCGGCACGGGTGGTCCCAATGAGAGGTTCACGGCGCCATAAGCTCGTTGAACAGGCTTTGCTTGAAATATAGCAGAGTCTAGGACTGCTTTTATTGTCCTGGTGGCCCAGAAGTAGCGTTCCCCGGTCACAATTATAAGCTCGTGGCTTCAAATCCTGGTGGGGTGAGGCGTTGATTATATGTAGAATCATGCGTGCTTTATTGGGCTAATGAAATATATATGGATTCTCAGTTTCGAAGCCGCATTTGGTAAAACGTTGCTCTGATCACCTAAGTGGCACGGGTGGTCCCCATTAGAGGTTCACGACGCCATTAGCTCGTTGAACAGGCATTGTGTGAAATATAGTAGAGTCTAGGACTGCTTTTATTGTCCTGGTGGCCCAGAGGTAGCGTTCCCCGGTCACAATTATAAGATCGTGGCTTCAAATCCTGGTGGGGTGAGGCGTTGCTTATATGTAGAAGTCTGCGTGCGTTATTGGGCTAATGAAATATATATGGATCCTCGGGTTTTGAAGCCGCATTTGGGTAAACGTTGCTCTGATCACCTAAGCGGCACGGGTGGTCCCCTATAGTGGTTCACGGCGCCATAAGCTCGTTGAACAGGCTTTGTGTGAAATATAGCAGAGTCTAGGACTGCTTTTATTGTCCTAGTGGCCCAGAGGTAGCGTTCCCCAGTCACAATTTTAAGATCGTTGGTTGAAATCCTGGTGGGGTGAGGTGTTGATTATATGTAGAAGCCGCGTGCTTTATTGGGGAATGAAATATATATGGATCCTCGTGTTTTGAAGCCGCATTTGCTAAAACGTTGCTCTGATCATCTAAGCAGCACGGGTGGTCCCCATTAGAGGTTCACGGCGCCATAAGGTCGTTGAACAGGCTTTGTGTGAAATATAGCAGAGTCTAGGACTGCTTTTATTGTCCTGGTGGCCCAGAGGTAGCGTTCCCCGGTCACAATTAGAAGATCATGGGTTCGAATCCTGGTGGGGTGAGGTGTTGATTATATGTAGAAGTCCGCTTGCTTTATTGGGCTAATTAAATATATATGGATCCTCGTGTTTCGAAGCCGGATTTGGTAAAACGTTGCTCTGATCACCTAAGCATCACGGGTAGTCCCCATTAGAGGTTCACGGCGCCATAACGTCGTTCAACAGGCTTTGTGTGAAATATCACTGCGTTTACGACTGCTTTTAGTGTCCTGGAGGCCCAGAGGCAGCGTTCCTCGGCCACAATTATAAGATCGTGGGTACGAATCCTGGCGGGGTGAGGTGTTAATTATATGTAGAAATCTGAGTGCTTTATTAGGCTAATGAAAAATATATCGATCCTCGTTTTTCGAAGCCGAATTTGGTAAAACGTTGCTCTGATCACCTAAGCGGCACGGGTGGTCCCCATTAGAGGTTCACGGCTCCATAAGCTCATTCAACAGGCTTTGTGTGAAATATAACAGAGTCTAGCGCTGGTTTTAGTGTCCTGGTGGCCCAGAGGTAGTGTTCCCCGGTCACAATTATCAGATCGTGGGTTGGAATCCTGGTGGGGTGAGGTGTTGATTATATGTAGAAGTGTGCGTGCTTTATTGGGCTAATAAAATAGATATGGATCCTCGTTTTTCGAAGCCGGATTTGGTAAAACTTTACTCTGAACACCTAAGCGGCACGGGTGGTCCCCATTAGAGGTTCACGGCGCCATAAGCTCATTCAACAGGCTTTGTGTGAAATATAACAGAGTCTAGGACTGCTTTTAGTGTCCTGGTGGTCCAGAGGTAGCGTTTCCCGGTCACAATTTTAAGATCGTGGGTTTAAATCCTGGTGGGGTGAGGTGTTGATTATATGTAGAATTCCGCGTGCTTTATTGGGCTAATGAAATATATATGGTTCCTCGTGTTTCGAAGCCAGATTTGGTAAAACATTGCTCTGATCACCTAAGTGGCACCGGTGGTCCCAATTAGAGGTTCACTGCGCCATAAACTCATTCAAAAGGCTTTGTGTGAAATATAACAGAGTCTAGGACTGCTTTTAGTGTCCTGGTGGCCTAGAGGTAGCGTTCCCCGGTCACAATTATAAGATCGTGGGTTCGAATCCTGGTGGGGTGAGGTGTTGATTATATGTAGAAGTCCGCGTGCTTTATTGGGCTAATGTAATATATATGGATCCTCGTGTTTTGAAGCCGGATTTGGTAAAACGTTGTTCTGAACACCTAAGCGGCCACTGGTCTTCCCCAGTAGAGGTTCACAGTGCCATAAGCTCGTTGAACAGGCTTTGTGTGAAATATAACAGAGTCTAGGACTGCTTTTAGTGTCCTGGTGGTCCACAAGTAGCGTTACCTGGTCACAATTATAAGATTTTTGGTTTGAATCCTGGTGGGGTGAGGTGTTGATTATATGTCGAAGTCCGCGTGCATTATTGGGCTAATGAAATATATATGGATCCTCGTGTTTCGAAGCCGGATTTGGTAAAACGTTGCTCTGATCACCTAAGCGGCACGGGTGGTCCCCATTAGAGGTTCACACAGTCATAAGCTCGTTGAACAGGCTTTGTGTGAAATTTAGCAGAGTCAAGAACTGCTTTTATTGTCCTGGTAGCCAAGAGGCAGCCTTCCCCGGTCACAATTATAAGATCGTGGGTTCGAATCCTGGTGGGGTGAGGTGTTGATTATATGTAGAAATGTGCGTGCTCTATTGGGCTAATGAAATAGAAATGGATCCTCGTGTTTCGAAGCCGGATTTAGTAAAACGTTGCTCTGATCTCCTAAGCGGCACGGGTGGTCCCCATTAGAGGTTCACGGCGCCATAAGCTCGTTCAACAGGCTTTGGGTGAAATATAACAGCGTCTAGGACTGCTTTTATTGTCCTGGTGGCACAGAGGTAGCGTTCCCCGGTCACAATTATAAGATCATGGGTTTGAATCCTGGTGGGGAGAGGTGTTGATTATATTTAGAAGTCCGTGTGCTATATTGGGCTTATGAAATATATATGCATCCTCGTGTTTCGAAGCCGTATTTAGTAAAACGTTACTCTGAACATCTAAGCGGCACTGGTGGTCCTCATTAGAGGTTCACCGCGCCATAAGCTTGTTGAAGAGGCTTTGTGTGAAATATAACAGAGTCTAGGACTGCTTTTAGTGTCCTGGTGGTCCACAGGTAGCATTCCCTCGTCACAATTATAAGATTTTGTGTTTGAATCCTGGTGGGGTGAGGTGTTGATTTTATGTAGAAGTCCACGTGCTTTATTGGGCTAAAGAAATATATATGGATCCTCGTGTTTCATAGCCGGATTTGGTAAAACGTTGCTCTGGTCACCAAGCGGCACGTGTGGTCCCCATTAGAGGTTCAAGGCGCCATAAGCTCGTTGAACAGGCTTTGTGTGAAATATAACAGAGTCTAGGACTTCTTTTAGTGTCCTGGTGGTCTACAGGTAGCGTTCCCTGGTCACAATTATAAGATCGTGGGTTCGAATACTGGTGGGGTGAGGTGTTAATTATATGTAGAAATCTGCGTGCTTTATTGGGCTAGTGAAATATATACGGATACTCGTTTTTCGAAGCCGGATTTGGTAAAACTTTGCTCTGATCACCTAAGCGGCACGGGTGGTCCCCTTTAGAGGTTCACGGCGCCATAAGCTCATTGAACAGGCTTTGTGTGAAATATAACAGAGTCTAGGACTGCTTTTAGTGTCCTGGTGGCCCAGAGGTAGCGTTCACTGGTCACAATTATAAGATCGTGGGTTCGAATCCTGGTGGGGTGAGGTGTTGATTATATGTTGAAATGTGTGTGCTGTATTGGGCTAATGAAATAGATATGGATCCTCGTGTTTCGAAGCCGAATTTAGTAAAACGTTACTCTGAACACCTAAGCGGCACTGGTGGTCCTCATTAGAGGTTCACGGCGCCATAAGCTCATTGAACAGGCTTTTTGTGAACTATAACAGAGTCTAGGACTGCTTTTAGTGTCCTGGTGGCCCAGAGGTAGCGTTCCCAGGTACAATTATAAGATCGTTGGTTCGAATCCTGGTGGGGTGAGGTTGTTGATTATATGTAGAAATGTGCGTGCTCTATTGGGCTAATGAAATAGAAATGGATCCTCGTGTTTCGAAGCCGGATTTAGTAAAACGTTGCTCTGATCACCTAAGCGGCACGGGTGGTCCCCATTAGAGGTTCACGGCGCCATAAGCTCGTTCAACAGGCTTTGGGTGAAATATAACAGCGTCTAGGACTGCTTTTATTGTCCTGGTGGCACAGAGGTAGCGTTCCCCGGTCTGTTATAAAGGTCATCGGTTTGGATCCTGGTGGGGAAATTGTTGATTATATTTAGAGATCCGTGTGCTATATTGGGCTTATGAAGTATATATGCATCCTCTCGTGTTTCGAAGCCAGTTTAGTAAAAGTTACTCTGTGAACATCTAAGCGGCACTGGTGGTCCTCATTAGAGGTTCACGGCGCCATAAGCTCGTTGAACAGGCTTTGTGTGAAATATAACAGAGTCTAGGACTGCTTTTAGTGTCCTTGTCGTCCACAGGTAGCATTCCCTGGTCACAATTATAAGATTTTGTGTTTGAATCCTGGTGGGGTGAGGTGTTGATTTTATGTAGAAGTCCGCGTGCTTTATTGGGCTAAAGAAATATATATGGATCCTCATGTTTCATAGCCGGATTTGGTAAAACGTTGCTCTGATCACCTAAGCGGCACTGGTGGTCCCCTTTAGAGGTTCACGGCGCCATAAGCTCATTGAACAGGCTTTGTGTGAAATATAACAGTCTAGGACTTCTTTTAGTGTCTGGTGGTCTACAGGTAGCGTTCCCTGGTCATAATTATAAGATCATTGGGTTCGAATACTGGTGGGGTGAGGTGTTGTTAATTATATGTGAAATCTGCGTGCTTTGTGGGCTAGTGAAATATATACGGATACTCGTTTTTCGAAGCGGTTGGTAAAACGTTGCTCTGATCACCTAAGCGGCACGGGTGGTCCCCTTTAGAGGTTCACGGCGCCATAAGCTCATTGAACAGGCTTTGTGTGAAATATAACAGAGTGTAGGACTGCTTTTAGTGTCCTGGTGGCCCAGAGGTAGCGTTCACCGGTCACAATTATAAGATCGTGGGTTCGAATCCTGGTGGGGTGAGGTGTTGATTATATGTTGAAATGTGTGTGCTGTATTGGGCTAATGAAATATATATGGATCCACGTGTTTCGAGCCGGAATTAGTAAAACGTTGGTTTGATCACCTAAGCGGCACGGGTGGTCCCCATTAGAGGTTCACGTCGCCATAAGCTTGTTGAACAGTCTTTGTGTGAAATATAGCAGAGTCTAGGACTGCTTTTATTGTCCTAGTGTCCTAGAGGTAGCGTTCCCCTGTCACAATTCTAAGATCGTGGGTTCAAATCCTGGTGGGGTGAGGTGTTGATTATATGTAGAAGTCCGCGTGCTGTATTGGGCTAATGAAATATATATATTGTGTAAAACGTTGCTCTGATCACCTAAGCGGCACGGGTGGTCCCCATTAGAGGTTCACAGCGCCATAAGCTCGTTGAACAGGCTTTGTGTGAAATATAGCAGAGTCTAGGACTGCTTTTATTGTCCTGGTGGCCTAGAGGTAGCGTTCCCCGGTCACAATTATAAGACCGTGGCTTCAAATCCTGGTGGGGTGAGGCGTTGATTATATGTAGAAGTCTGTGTGCTTTATTGGGCTAATGAAATATATATGGATCCTCGTGTTTCGTAGCCGGATTTGGTAAAACGTTGCTCTGATCACCTAAGCGGCACAGGTGGTACCCATTAGAGGTTCACGGTGCCATAAGCCGTTGAACAGGCTTTGTGTGAAATATAGCAGAGTCTAGGAATGCTTTTATTGTCCTGGTGGCCCAAAGGTAGCGTCCCCCGGTCACAATTATAAGATCGTGGGTTCAAATCCTGGTGGGATGAGTTGTTGATTATATGTAGAAGTCCGCGTGCTTTATTGGGCTAATGAAATATATATGGATCACTCGTGTTTCGAAGCGGATTTGGTAAAACGTTGCTCTGATCACCTAAGCATCGGTAGTCCCATTAGAGGTTCACGGCGCCATAGCACGTCGTTCAACAGGCACGTATTGAAATATCACAGCGTACGATCTAGGACTGCTTTTAGTGTCTGGTGGTCCAGAGGTAGCGTTTCCCGGTCACAATTATAGATCGTGGGTTCAAATCCAGGTGGGGGTGAGGTGTTGATTATATGTAGGGAGATCAGCGTGCTTTATTGGGCAATTGAAATATATATGGATCCTCGTGTTTCGAAGCCGGATTTGGTAAAACGTTGCTCTGAACACCTAAGCGGCACTGGTGGTCCCCATTAGAGCTTCATGGCGCCATAAGCTCGTTGAACAGGCTTTGTGTGAAATATAGCAGAGTCAAGGACTGCTTTTAGTGTCTTGGTGGTCTAGAGGTAGCGTTCCCCGGTCACAATTATAAGATCGTGGGTTCAAATGCTGGTGGGATGAGGTGTTGATTATATGTAGAAGTCCGCGTGCTTTATTGGGCTAATGTAATATACATGGCTCCTCGTGTTTCGAAGCCGAATTTGGTAAAACGTTGCTCTGATCACGTAAGCGGCACGGGTGGTTCCCATTAGAGGTTCACGGCGCCATAAGCTCATTGAACAGGCTTTGTATGAAATATAACAGAGTCTAGGACTGCTTTTAGTGTCCTGGTGATTACAGGTAGCGTTCCTGGTCACAATTATAAGATTTTTTGGTTTACTGATCCTGGTGGGGTGAGGTGTTGATTATATGTCGAAGTCAGCGTGCATTATTGGGCTAATAAAATATATATGGATCCTCGTGTTTCGAAGCGGTTGGTAAAACGTTGCTCTGATCACTGGCGCGCGATTTGAGTTACATTAGAGTTCACACAGTCATAAGCTCGTTGAACAGAGAAGCATTGTGGGAAATATAACAGGGTCCTAGGACTGCTTTTAGTGTCCTGGTGGTCCACAGGTAGCATTCCCTAGTCTCAATTATAAGATTTTGGGATTGAATCCTGGTGGGGTGAGGTGTTGAATTTATGTAGAAGTCCGCGTGCTTTATTAGGCTTATAAAATATATATGGATCCTCGAGTTTCCAAGCTGGATTTGGTAAAACGTTGCTCTGATCACGTAAGCGGCACGGGTGGTCCTCTATAGTGGTTCACGGCGCCATAAGCTCGTTGAACAGCCTTTGTCTGAAATATAACAGAGTTTAGGACTGCTTTTAGTGTCCTAGTGGTCCACAGGTAGCATTCCCTGGTCACAATTATAAGATTTTGGGTTTGAATCCTGGTGGGGTGAGGCGTTGAATATATGTAGAAGTCCGCGTGCTTTATTGGGCTAATGAAATATATACTTGGATCCTGGTGTTTCGAAGCGGACAGTAAAACGTTGCTCAGTCACCTAAAGCTGACGCAGGTGGTCCCCATTAAGGGTTCATGGCGCCATAAGGTCGTTGAACAGGCTTTGTGTGAAATATAGTAAGTCTAGGACTGCTTTTATTTGTCCTGGTGACCCAGAGTAGCACATAGTCACAATTATAAGATCGTGGGTTTGAATCCTGGTGGGGTGTGTTGTTGATTATATGAAGAAGTAAGCGTGCTTTATTGGGCTAATGAAATATATATGGATCCTCGTGTTTCGAAGCCGCATTTGGTAAAACGTTGCTCTAATCACCTAAACGGCATGGGTGGTCCCCATTAGAGGTTCACGGCGCCAAAAGCTCATTGAACAGGCTTTGTGTGAAACATAGCAGAGTCTAGGACTGCTTTTATTGTCCTGGTGGCCCAGAGGTAGCGTTCCCCGGTCACAATTATAAGATCGTGGGTTCAAATGCTGGTGGGGTGAGGTGTTGATTATATGTAGAAGTCCGCGTGCTTTATTGGGCTAATGAAATATATATGGATCCTCGTGTTTCGAAGCCGGATTTGGTAAAACGTTGCTCTGATCACCTAAGCGGCACGGGTGGTCCCCATTAGAGGTTCACGGCGCTATAAGCTCGTTGAACAGGCTTTGTGTGAAATATACCAGAGTCTAGGACTGCTTTTATTGTCCTGGTGGCCCAGAGGTAGCGTTCCCCGGTCACAATTATAAGATCGTGGGTTCAAATGCTGGTGGGGTGAGGTGTTGATTATATGTAGAAGTCCGCATGCTTTTTTGGGCTAAAGAAATATATTTGGATCCTCGTGTTTCGTAGCCGGATTTGGTAAAACGTTGCTCTGGTCACCAAGCAGCACGTGTGGTCCCCATTAGAGGTTCACGGCGCAATAAACTCGTTGAACAGGCTTTGTGTGAAATATAGTAGAGTCTAGGACTGCTTTTATTGTCCTGGTGGCCGAGAGGTAGCATACCCCGGTCACAATTATAAGATCGTGGGTTTGAATCCTGGTGGGGTGAGGTGTTGATTATATGTAGAAGTCTGAGTGCTTTATTGGGCTAATAAAATATATATGGATCCTCGTGTTTCCAAGCCAGATTTGGTAAAACGTTGCTCTGATCACCTAAGCGGCACGGGTGGTCCCCTATAGTGGTTCACGGGGCCATAAGTTCGTTGAACAGGCTTTATGTGAAATATAACAGAGTCTAGGACTGCTTATAGTGTCCTGGTGGCCCATAGGTAGCGTTCATCGGTCACAATTATAAGATCGTGGGTTCGAATCCTGGTGGGGTGAGGTGTTGATTATATGTAGAAGTCCGCGTGCTTTATTGGGCTAATGAAACATATATGGATCCTCGTGTTTCGAAGCCGGATTTGGTAAAACGTTGCTCTGATCACCTAAGCGGCACGGATGGTCCCCATTAGAGGTTCACAGCGTCATAAGCTCATTGAACAGGCTTTGTGTGAAATATAGCAGAGTCTAGGGCTGGTTTTAGTGTCCTGGTGGCCCAGAGGTAGCGTTCACCGGTCACAATTAGAAGATCGTGGGTTCGAACCCTGGTGGGGTGAGGTGTTGATTATGTGAAGAAGTTCGCGTGCTTTATTGGGCTAATGAAATATATATGGATCCTCGTGTTTCCAAGCCGGATTTGGTAAAACGTTGCTCTGATAACCTAAGCGGCACGGGTGGTCCCCATTAGAGGTTCATGGCGCCATAAGGTCGTTGAACAGGCTTTGTCTGAAATATAGTAGAGTCTAGGACTGCTTTTATTGTCCTGGTGGCCCAGAGGTAGCATACCCCAGTCACAATTATAAGATCGTGGGTTTGAATCCTGGTGGGGTGAGGTGTTGATTATATGTAGAAGTCCGCGTGCTTTATTGGGCTAATAAAATATATATGGATCCTCGTGTTTCCAAGCCAGATTTGGTAAAACGTTGCTCTGATAACCTAAGCGGCACTGGTGGTCCCCATTAGAGGTTCATGGCGCCATAAGGTCGTTGAACAGGCTTTGTGTGAAATATAGTAGAGTCTAGGACTGCTTTTACTGTCCTGGTGGCCCAGAGGTAGCATACTCCGGTCATAATTATAAGATCTTGGGTTTGAATCCTGGTGGGGTGAGGTGTTGATTATATGTAGAAGTCCACATGCCTTATTGGGCTAATGAAATATATATGGATCCTCGTGTTTCCAAGCCGGATTTGGTAAAACGTTGCTCTGAGCACCTAAGCGGCACGGGTGGTCCCCATTAGACGTTCACGGCGCCATAAGCTCGTTGAAGAGGCTTTGTGTGAAATATACCAGAGTCTAGGACTGCTTTTATTGTCCCGGTGGCCCAGAGGTAGCGTTCCCCGGTCACAATTATAAGATCGTGAATTCAAATCCTGGTGGGGTGAGGTGTTGATTATATGTAGAAGTCTGCGTGCTTTATTGGGCTAATGAAATATATATGAATCCTCCTTGTTTCGACGCCGCATTTGGTAAAACGTTGCACTGATCACCTAAGCGGCACGGGTGGTCCCCATTAGAGGCTCACGGTGCCATAAGGTCGTTGAACAGGCTTTGTCTGAAATATAGCAGAGTCTAGGAATGGTTTTATTGTCCTGGTGGCCCAGAGGTAGCGTCCCCCGGTCACAATTATAAGATAGTGGGTTCAAATCCTGGTGGGGTGAGGTGTTGATTATATGTAGAAGTCAGCGTGCTTTATTGGGCTAATGAAATATATATGGATCCTCGAGTTTCGAAGCCGCATTTGTAAAACGTTGCTCTGATCACCTAAGTGGCACGGGTGGTCCCCATTAGAGCTTCACGTCGCCATAAGCTCGTTGAACAGGCTTTGTGTGAAATATAGTAGAGTCTAGGACTGCATTTATTGTCCTGGTTGCCCAGAGGTAGCGTTCCCCGGTCACAATTATAAGATCATGGGTTCAAATCCTGGTGGGGTGAGGTGTTGATTATATGTAGAAGTCTGCATGCTATATTGGGCTAATGAAATATATATGGATCCTCGTGTTTCCAAGCTGGATTTGGTAAAACGTTGCTCTTATCACCTAAGCGGTACTGGTGGTCCCCAGTAGAGGTTCACGGCGCCATAAGCTCGTTGAACAGGCTTTGCGTGAAATATAACAGAGTCTAGGACTGCTTTTAGTGTCCTCGTGGTCCACAGGTAGCATTCCCTGGTCACAATTATAAGATTTTGGGTTTGAATCCTGGTGGGGTGAGGTGTTGATTATATGTAGAAATCTGCGTGCATTATTGGGCTCATGAAATATATATGGATCCTCGTGTTTCGAAACCGGATTTGGTAAAACGTTGCTCTGATCACCGAAGTGGCACGGGTGGTCCCCATTAGAGCTTCACGTCGCCATAAGCTCGTTGAACAGGCTTTGTGTGAAATATAGTAGAGTCTAGGATTGCATTTATTTTCCTGGTTGCCCAGAGGTAGCGTTCCCCGGTCAGAATTATAAGATCATGGGTTCAAATCCTGGTGGGGTGAGGTGTTGATTATATGTAGAAGTCTGCATGCTTTATTGGGCTAATGAAATATATATGGATCCTCGTGTTTCCAAGCTGGATTTGGTAAAACGTTGCTCTTATCACCTAAGCGGTACTGGTGGTCCCCAGTAGAGGTTCACGGCGCCATAAGCTCGTTGAACAGGTTTTGCGTGAAATATAACAGAGTCTAGGACTGCTTTTAGTGTCCTGGTGGTCCACAGGTAGCATTCCCTGGTCACAATTATAAGATTTTGGGTTTGAATCCTGGTGGGGTGAGGTGCTGATTATATGTAGAAATCTGCGTGCTTTATTGGGCTAAAGAAATATATTTGGATCCTCGTGTTTCGTAGCCGGATTTGGTAAAACTTGCCTCTGGTCACCAAGCGGCACGTGTGGTCCCCATTAGAGGTTCACGGTGCCATAAGCTCGTTGAACAGGCTTTGTGTGAAATATAACAGAGTCTAGGACTGCTTTTAATGTCCTGGTGGTCCACAGGTAGCATTCCCTAGTCACAATTATAAGATTTTGGGATTGAATCCTGGTGGGGTGGGGTGTTGATTTTATGTAGAAGTCCGCGTGCTTTATTGGGCTAATGAAATATATATGGATCCTCGTGTTTCGAAGCCGGATTTGGTAAAACGTTGCTCTATCACCTAAGCGGCACGGGTGGTCCCCATTAGAGGTTCACGGCGCCATAAGCTCGTTGAACAGGCTTTGTGTGAAATATACCAGAGTCTAGGACTGCTTTTATTGTCCTGGTGGCCCAGAGGTAGCGTTCCCCGGTCACAATTATAAGATCGTGGATTCAAATCCTGGTGGGGTGAGGTGTTGATTATATGTAGAAGTCCGCGTGCTTTATTTGGCTAATGAAATATATATGGATCCTCGTGTTTCGAAGCCGGATTTGGTAAAACGTTGCTCCGATCACCTAAGCGGCACGGGTTGTCCCCATTAGAGGTTCATGGCGCCATAAGGTCGTTGAACAGGCTTTGTGTGAAATATGGTAGAGTCTAGGACTGCTTTTAATGTCCTGGTTGCCCAGAGGTAGCGTTCCCCGGTCAGAATTCTAAGATCGTTGGTTCGAATCCTGGTGGGGTGAGGTGTTGATTATATGTAGAAGTCTGCATGCTTTATTGGGCTAATGAAATATATATGGATCCTCGTGTTTCCAAGCCGGATTTGGTAAAACGTTGCTCTTATCACCTAAGCGGCACTGGTGGTCCCCAGTAGAGGTCCGCGGCCAAAGCTGGATTGAACAGGCTTTACTTGAAGCAAATTCTGGGACTGCTTTTAATTGTCTGGTCCCTGGAGTAGCATTCCCTGGTCCTCTGGACGCGGTCTGGTTTGAGGTGGTGATTATATGTAGAAATCTGCTTTACCTTTATTGGGCTAATAAAATATGGATCTCGTTTTTTCGATGCCGGATTTGGTAAAACGTTGCTCTGATCACCTAAGTGGCACGGGTGGTCCCCATTAGAGGTTCACGGCGCCATAAGCTCATTGAACAGGTTTTTTGTAAAATATAACAGAGTTCAGGAGTGCTTTTAGTGTCCTGGTGGCCCAGAGGTAGCGTTCCCCGGTCAGAATTCAAAGATCGTTGGTTCGAATCCTGGTGGGGTGAGGTGTTGATTATATGTAGAAGTCTGCATGCTTTATTGGGCTAATGAAATATATATGGATCCTCGTGTTTCCAAGCCGGATTTGGTAAAACGTTGCTCTTATCACCTAAGCGGCACTGGTGGTCCCCAGTAGAGGGTCACGGCGCCATAAGCTCGTTGAACAGGCTTTGCGTGAAATATAACAAAGTCTAGGACTACTTTTAGTGTCCTGGTGGTCCACAGGTAGCATTCCCTGGTCACAATTATAAGATTTTGGGTTTGAATCCTGGTGGGGTGAGGTGTTGATTATATGTAGAAATCTGCTTGCTTTATTGGGCTAATGAAATATATATGGATCCTCGTTTTTCGATGCCGGATTTGGTAAAACGTTGCTCTGATCACCTAAGTGGCACGGGTGGTCCCCATTAGAGGTTCACGGCGCCATAAGCTCATTGAACAGGTTTTTTGTAAAATATAACAGAGTTCAGGACTGCTTCTAGTGTCCTGGTGGCCCAGAGGTAGCGTTCCCCGGTCAGAATTCTAAGATCGTTGGTTCGAATCCTGGTGGGGTGAGGTGTTGATTATATGTAGAAATGTGCGTGCTCTATTGGGCTAATGAAATATATATGGATCCTCGTGTTTCGAAGCCGGATTTAGTAAAACGTTACTCTGAACACCTAAGCGGCACTGGTGGTCCTCATTAGAGTTTCACGGCGCCATAAGCTCATTGAACAGGCTTTGTGTGAAATATAACAGAGTCTAGGACTGCTTTTAGTGTCCTGGTGGTCCACAGGTAGCATTCCCTAGTCACAATTATAAGATTTTGGGATTGAATCCGGGTGGGGTGAGGTGTTGATTTTATGTAGAAGTCCGCGTGCTTTATTGGGCTAATGAAATATATATGGATCCTCGTGTTTCGAAGCCGGATTTGGTAAAACGTTGCTGTGATCACCTAAGCAGCAAAGGTTGTCCCCATTAGAGGTTCACGGCGCCATAAGCTCGTTGAACAGGCTTTGTGTGAAATATACCAGAGTCTAGGACTGCTTTTATTGTCCTGGTGGCCCAGAGGTAGCGTTCCCCGGTCACAATTATAAGATAGTGGGTTCAAATCCTGGTGGGATGAGGTGTTGATTATATGTAGAAGTCCGCGTGCTTTATTGGGCTAATGAAATATATATGGATCCTCGAGTTTCGAATCAGCATTTGGTAAAACGTTGCTCTGATCACCTAAGTGGCACGGGTGGTCCCCATTAGAGTTTCACGTCGCCATAAGCTCGTTGAACAGGCTTTGTGTGAAATATAGCAGAGTATAGGACTGCTTTTATTGTCCTAGTGGCCCAGAGGTACCGTTCCCCGGTCACAATTATAAGATCGTGGGTTCAAATCCTGGCGGGGTGAGGTGTTGATTATATGTAGAAGTTTGCGTGCTTTATTGGGCTAATGATATATATATGGATCCTCCTGTTTCGAAGACGGATTTGGTAAAACGTTGCTCTGAACACCTAAAAGCTGACACTAATTGGTCCCCAGTAGGGAGTTCACAGCATATAGCTCGTTGAACAGTCTTGCGTGTCTGTAGAGTCTAGGACTGCTTTTAGTGTCCTGGTGTGGTCCACAGTGGCATTCCCTGGTCACAATTATAAGATTTTGGGTTTGAATCTGGTGGGGTGAGGTGTTGATTTTTATGTAGGGAATCCAGCGTGCTTTATTGGGCTAGGGAAATACTGGCCCGGATCTTAGGTGTTTTATTGTAGCATTAGGTTAAACGTGCTGATCACCTAGCGGCATGGGTGAGATCCCCATTAGAGGTTCATGTAGCGCCATAGGTCGTTGAACGAACTTTGTGTGAAATATAGTAAGTCTAGGAATGCTTTTATTATTCTGGGTAACGCCGCGTACAATTATAAGATCGTGGGTCTGAATCCTGGTGGGGTGAGGTGTTGATTATATGTTGAAGTCCGAGTGCTTTATTCGGCTAATGAAATATATATGGATCCTCGTGTTTCCAAGCCAGATTTGGTAAAACGTTGCTCTGATCACCTAAGCGGCACGTGTGGTCCCCATTAGAGGTTCATGGCGCCATAAGGTCGTTGACGAGGCTTTGTGTGAAATATAGTAGAGTCTAGGACTGCTTTTATGTCCTGGTTGCCCAGAGGTAGCGTTCCCCGGTCACAATTATAAGATCGTGGGTTCAAATCCTGGTGGGGTGAGGTGTTGATTATATGTAGAAGTCAGCGTGCTTTTTTGGGCTAATGAAATATATATGGATCCTGGCGTTTCCAAGCCGGTTTTGGTAAAACGTTGCTCTTATCACCTAAGCAGCACGGGTGGTCCCCTATAGTGGTTCACGGTGCCATAAGCTAATTGGACAGGCTTTGTGTGAAATATAACAGAGTCTAGGACTGCTTATAGTGTCCTGATCGCCCATAGGTAGCGTTCCTCAGTCACAATTATAAGATCGTGGGTTCGAATCCTGGTGGGGTGAGGTGTTGATTATATGTAGAAGTCCGCATGCATTATTGGGCTCATGAAATATATATGGATCCTCGTGTTTCGAAACCGGATTTGGTAAAACGTTGCTCTGATCACCTAAGCGGCACAGATGATCCCCATTAGAGGTTCACAGCGGCATAAGCTCGTTGAACAGGCTTTGTGTGAAATATAGCAGAGTCTAGGACTGCTTTTATTGTACTGGTGGCCCAGAGGTAGCGTTCCCCGGTCACAATTATAAGATCGTGGGTTCAAATCCTGGTGGGGTGAGTGTTGATTATATGTAGAAGTCGCGTGCTTTATTGGGATAATGAAATATATATGGATCCTCGTGTTTGGCTTGGTTGGTAAAACGTTGCTCCGATCACCTAAGCGGCACGGGTGGTCCCCATTAGAGGTTCATGGCGCCATAAGGTCGTTGAACAGGCTTTGCGTGAAATATAACAGAGTCTAGGACTGCTTTTAGTGTCCTAGTGGTCCACAGGTAGCATTCCCTGGTCACAATTATAAGATTTTGGGTTTGAATCCTGGTGGGGTGAGGTGTTGATTTTATGTAGAAGTCCGCGTGCTTTATTGGGCTAAGGAAATATATTTGGAACTTCGTGTTTCGTAGCCGCATTTGGTTAAACGTTACTCTGATCACCTAAGCGGCACGGGTGGTCCCCATTAGAGGTTCATGGCGCCATAAGGTCGTTGAACAGGATTTGTGTGAAAAATTGTAGAGTCTAGGACTGCTTTTATTGTCCTGGTGGCCCAGAGGTAGCATACCCCCGTCACAATTATAAGATCGTGGGTCTGAATCCTGGTGGGGTGAGGTGTTGATTATATGTAGAAGTCCGAGTGCTTTATTGGGCTAATGAAATATATATGGATCCTCGTGTTTCCAAGCCGGATTTGGTAAAACGTTACTCTGATTACCTAAGCGGCACGTGTGGTCCCCATTAGAGGTTCATGGCGCCATAAGGTCGTTGAACAGGCTTTGTGTGAAATATAGTAGAGTCTAGGACTGCTTTTATGTCCTGGTTGCCCAGAGGTAGCGTTCCCCGGTCACAATTATAAGATCGTGGGTTCAAATCCTGGTGGGGTGAGGTGTTGACTATATGTAGAAGTCCGCGTGCTTTATTGGGCTAATAAAATTTGTATGGATCCTGGCGTTTCCAAGCCGGATTTGGTAAAACGTTGCTCTTATCACCTAAGCAGCACGGGTGGTCCCCTATAGTGGTTCACGGTGCCATAAGCTAATTGGACAGGCTTTGTGTGAAATATAACAGAGTCTAAGACTGCTTATAGTGTCCTGATCGCCCATAGGTAGCGTTCCTCGGTCACAATTATAAGATCGTGGGTTCGAATCCTGGTGGGGTGAGGTGTTGATTATATGTAGAAGTCTGCATGCTTTATTGGGCTAATGAAATATATATGGATCCTCGTGTTTCCAAGCCGGATTTGGTAAAACGTTGCTCTTATCACCTATGCGGAATGGGTGGTCCCCATTAGAGGTTCATGGCACCATAAGGTCGTTGAACAGGCTTTGTGTGAAATATAGTAGAGTCTAGGACTGCATTTATTGTCCTGGTTGCCCAGAGGTAGCGTTCCCCGGTCACAATTATAAGATCGTGGGTTCAAATCCTGGTGGGGTGAGGTGTTCATTATATGTAGAAGTCCGCGTGCTTTATTGGGCTAATGAAATATATATGGATCCTCGTGTTTCGAAGCCGGATTTGGTAAAACGTTGCTCTGATCACCTAAGCGGCAAGGGTGGTCCCCATTAAAGGTTCACGGCGCCATAAGCTCATTGAACAGGCTTTTTGTGAAATATAACAGAGTTCAGGACTGCTTTTAGTGTCCTGGTGGCCCAGAGGTAGCGTTCCCCGGTCACAATTATAAGATCGTTGGTTCGAATACTGGTGGGGTGAGGTGTTGATTATATGTAGAAATGTGCGTGCTCTATTGGGCTAATGAAATAGATATGGATCCTCGTGTTTCGAAGCCGGATTTAGTAAAACGTTACTCTGAACACCTAAGCGGCACTGGTGGTCCTCATTAGAGGTTCACGGCGCCATAAGCTCGTTGAACAGGCTTTGTGTGAAATATAACAGTCTATGACTGCTTTTACGGTCCTGGTGGTCCACAGGTAGCATTCCCTGGTCACAATTATAAGATTTTGGGTTTGAATCCTGGTGGGGTGAGGTGGTGATTTTATGTAGAAGTCCGCTGCAGTTTTATTACACAAAGAAATAATATATTTGGATCCTCGTGCTTCGTAGCCGGATTTGGTAAAACGTTGCTCTGGTCACCAAGCGGCACGTGTGGTCTCCATTAGAGGTTCACGGCGCCATAAGCTCGTTGAACAGGCTTTGAGTGAAATATAACAGAGTCTAGGACTGCTTTTAGTGTCCTGGTGGTCCACAGGTAGCATTCCCTAATCACAATCATATGATTTTGGGATTGAATCCTGGTGGGGTGAGGTGTTGATTTTATGTAGAAGTCCGCGTGCTTTATTGGGCTAATGAAATATATATGGATCCTCGTGTTTCCAAGCGGGATTTGGTAAAACGTTGCTCTTATCACCTAAGCGGCACTGGTGGTCCCCAGTAGAGGTTCACGGCGCCATAAGCTCGTTGAACAGGCTTTGCGTGAAATATAACAGAGTCTAGGAGTGCTTTTAGTGTCCTGGTGGTCCACAGGTAGCATTCCCTGGTCACAATTATATGATTTTGGGTTTGAATCCTGGTGGGGTGAGGTGTTGATTTTATGTAGAAGTCCGCGTGCTTTATTGGGCTAAAGAAATATATTTGGATCCTCGTGTTTCGTAGCCGCATTTCGTTAAACGTTACTCTGATCACCTAAGCGGCACGGGTGGTCCCCATTAGAGGTTCTCGGCGCCATAAGCTCGTTTAACAGGCTTTGTGTGAAATATAGCAGAGTCTAGGACTGCTTTTAATGTCCTGGTGGCCCAGAGGTAGCATTCCCCGGTCACAATTATAAGATCGGGTTCAAATCCTGGTAAGTGAGGTGTTGATTATTATATGTAGAAGTCCGGGGTTTATTGGATAATGAAATATATATGATCCACGTAAGCCTGAAGTCAAGATTTGGTAAACATTGCCTGATCACCCAAGGTGTTAACGGTGGTCCCATTAGAGGTTCACGTGCCATAATCTCGCTGAACAGCTTTAGTGGAATATATCAGAGT
Organism: Homarus americanus; assembly: GCF_018991925.1. Lineage (NCBI taxonomy): Eukaryota > Metazoa > Arthropoda > Malacostraca > Decapoda > Nephropidae > Homarus > Homarus americanus. The sequence goes on along the minus strand of NW_024749939.1, from coordinate 5,580 downwards.
CTAGGACTGCTTTTATTGTCCTGGTGGCCCAGAGGTAACTGTTCTGTCACAATTTGAAGATCGTGGGTTCAAATCCTGGTGGGGTGAGGTGTTGATTTTATGTAGAAGTCCGCTTGTTTATTGGGCTAATGAAATATATATGGATCCTCGTGTTTCGAAGCCGCATTTGGTAAAACGTTGCTCTGATCACCTAAGCGGCACGGGTGGTCCCCATTAGAGGTTCTCGGCGCCATAAGCTCGTTTAACAGGCTTTGTGTGAAATATAGCAGAGTCTAGGACTGCTTTTATTGTCCTGGTGGCCCAGAGGTAGCATTCCCCGGTCACAATTATAAGATCGTGGGTTCAAATCCTGGTGGGGTGAGGGTGTTGATTATATGAAGAAGTCCGCGTGCTTTATTGGGCAAATGAAATATATATGGATCCTCGTGTTTCGAAGCCGCATTTGGTAAAACGTTGCTCTGATCACCTAAGCGGCACGGGTGGTCCCCATTAGAGGTTCATAGCGCCATAAGGTCGTTGAATAGGCTTTGTGTGAAATATAGCAGAGTATAGGACTGCATTTATTGTCCTGGTGGCCCAGAGGTAGCATACCCCGGCCAAAATTATAAGATCGTGGGTTTAAATCCTGGTGGGGTGAGGTATTGATTATATGTAGAAGTCCGAGTGCTTTATTGGGCTAATAAAATATATATGGATCCTCGTGTTTCCAAGCCAGATTTGGTAAAACGTTGCTCTGATCACCTAAGCGGCACGGGTGGTCCCCATTAGAGGTTCATGGCGCCATAAGGTCGTTGAATAGGCTTTGTGTGAAATATAGCAGAGTATAGGACTGCTTTTATTGTCCTGGTGGCCCAGAGGTAGCATACCCCGGTCACAATTATAAGATCGTGAGTTTGAATCCTGGTGAGTTTAGGTGTTGATTATATGTAGAAGTCCGCGTGCTCTATTGGGCTTATGAAATATATATGGATCCTCGTGTTTCCAAGCCGGATTTGGTAAAATGTTGCTCTGATCACCTAAGCGGCACGGGTGGTCCCCATTAGAGGTTCATTGCGCCATAAGGTCGTTGAACAGGCTTTGTGTGAAATTTAGTAGAGTCTAGGATTGCTTTAATTTTCCTGGTAATAGAGGTAGAAGCGCTCCTACTGCCAATTATAAGATCGTGGGTTTAAATCCTGGTGGGGTGAGGTTGATTATATGGTAGAAGTCTGCGTGCGTTATTGGGCTAATGAAATATATATGGATCCTCGGGTTTTGAAGCCGCATTTGGGTAAACGTTGCTCTGATCACCTAAGCGGCACGGGTAGTCCCCTATAGTGGTTCACGGCGCCATAAGCTCGTTGAACAGGCTTTGTGTGAAATATAGCAGAGTCTAGGAATGCTTTTATTGTCCTGGTGGCCCACAGGTAGCGTCCCCCGGTCACAAATATAAGATCGTGGGTTCAAATCTTGGTGGGGTGAGGTGTTGATTATATGTAGAAGTCCGCGTGCTTTATTGGGCTAATGAAATATATATGGAGCTCGTGTTTCCAAGCCGGATTTGGTAAAACGTTGTTCTTATCACCTACGCGGAACGGGTGGTCCCCATTAGAGGTTCATGGCACCATAATGTCGTTGAACAGGCTTTGTGTGAAATATAGTAGAGTCTAGGACTGCATTTATTGTCCTGGTTGCCCAGAGGTAGCGTTCCCCGGTCACAATTATAAGATCGTGGGTTCAAATCCTGGTGGGGTGAGGTGTTGATTATATGTAGAAGTCCGGATGCTTTATTGGGCTAATGAAATAGATATGGATCCTCGTGTTTCGAAGCCGGATTTGGCAAAACGTTGCTCTGATCACCTAAGCGGCACGGGTGGTCCCCATTAAAGGTTCACGGCGCCATAAGCTCATTGAATAGGCTTTTTGTGAAATATAACAGAGTTCAGGACTGCTTCTAGTGTCCTGGTGGCCCAGAGGTAGCGTTCCCCGGTCACAATTATAAGATCGTTGGTTCGAATCCTGGTGGGGTGAGGTGTTGATTATATGTAGAAATGTGCGTGCTCTATTGGGCTAATGAAAAAGATATGGATCCTCGTGTTTCGAAGCTGGATTTAGTAAAACGTTACTCTGAACACCTAAGCGGCACTGGTGGTCCTCATTAGAGGTTCACGGCGCCATAAGCTCGTTGAACAGGCTTTGTGTGAAATATAACAGAGTCTATGACTGCTTTTACTGTCCTGGTGGTCCACAGGTAGCATTCCATGGTCACAATTATAAGATTTTGGGTTTGAATCCTGGTGGGGTGAGGTGGTGATTTTATGTAGAAGTCCGCGTGCTTTATTGGGCTAAAGAAATATATTTGGATCCTCGTGCTTCGTAGCCGGATTTGGTAAAACGTTGCTCTGGTCACCAAGCGGCACGTGTGGTCTCCATTAGAGGTTCATGGCGCCATAAGCTCGTTGAACAGGCTTTGTGTGAAATATAACAGAGTCTAGGACTGCTTTTAATGTCCTGGTGGTCCACAGGTAGCATTCCCTAATCACAATCATAAGATTTTGGGATTGAATCCTGGTGGGGTGAGGTGTTGATTTTATGTAAAAGTCCGCGTGCTTTATTGGGCTAATGAAATATATATGGATCCTCGTGTTTCCAAGCGGGATTTGGTAAAACGTTGCTCTTATCACCTAAGCGGCACTGGTGGTCCCCAGTAGAGGTTCACGGCGCCATAAGCTCATTGAACAAGCTTTGCGTGAAATATAACAGAGTCTAGGAGTGCTTTTAGTGTCCTGGTGGTCCACAGGTAGCATTCCCTGGTCACAATTATAAGATTTTGGGTTTGAATCCTGGTGGGGTGAGGTGTTGATTTTATGTAGAAGTCCGCGTGCTTTATTGGGCTAAAGAAATATATTTGGATCCTCGTGTTTCGTAGCCGCATTTCGTTAAACGTTACTCTGATCACCTAAGCGGCACGGGTGGTCCCCATTAGAGGTTCATGGCGCCATAAGGTCGTTGAACAGGCTTTGTTTGAAATATAACAGAGTCTAGGACTTCTTTTAGTGTCCTGGTGGCCCAGGGGTAGCGTCCCCGGGTCACAATTATAAGATCGTGGGTTCAAATCCTGGTGGGGTGAGGTGTTGATTATATGTAGAAGTCCGCGTGCTTTATTGGGATAATGAAATATATATGGATCCAATGTTTGTGTGCTGCATTTGCAAAAACAGCTCTTGATCACCTGGGCAGTACGGTGTGGTCCTCATTAGAGGTTCACACGGCGCTATAATCTCGCTGAACAGGCTTTAGGTGAAATATATCAGGAGTTCAGGACTGCTTTTTGTTGTCCTGGTGGCCCAGAGGTAATCAACAGTTCCCTGTCACACCTGAAGATCGTGGGTTCAAATCCTGGTGGGGTGAGGTGGTGATTATATGTAGAAGTCCGCGTGTTTATTGGGCTAATGAAATATATATGGATCCTCGTGTTTCGAAGCCGCATTTGGTAAAACGTTGCTCTGATCACCTAAGCGGCACGGGTGGTCCCCATTAGAGGTTCTCGGCGCCATAAGCTCGTTTAACAGGCTTTGTGTGAAATATAGCAGAGTCTAGGACTGCTTTTATTGTCCTGGTGGTCCACAGGTAGCATTCCCTAGTCACAATTATAAGATTTTGGGATTGAATCCGGGTGGGGTGAGGTGTTGATTTTATGTAGAAGTCCGCGTGCTTTATTGGGCTAATGAAATATATATGGATCCTCGTGTTTCGAAGCCGGATTTGGTAAAACGTTGCTGTGATCACCTAAGCGGCACGGGTTGTCCCCATTAGAGGTTCACGGCGCTATAAGCTCGTTGAACAGGCTTTGTGTGAAATATACCAGAGTCTAGGACTGCTTTTATTGTCCTGGTGGCCCAGAGGTAGCGTTCCCCGGTCACAATTATAAGATCGTGATTCAAATCCTAGTGGGTGAGGTGTTGATTATATGAAGAAGTCCGTTTATTAAGGCCATCACGAAATATATATGGATCCTCGTGTTTCGATGCTGCATTTGTAAAAACGTTGTTTGATCACCTAATGCACGGGTGGTCCCCATTAGAGGTTCACGGCGCCATAATCTCGTTGAACAGGCTTTGTGTGAAATATATCAGAGTCTAGGACTGCTTTTATTGTCCTGGTGGCCCTGAGGTAATCGTTCCCCTGTCACAATTTGAAGATCGTGGGTTCAAATCCTGGTGGGGTGAGGTGTTGATTATATGTAGAAGTCCGCGTGTTTATTGGGCTAATGAAATATATATGGATCCTCGTGTTTCGAAGCCGCATTTGGCAAAACGTTGCTCTGATCACCTAAGCGGCACGGGTGGTCCCCATTAGAGGTTCTCGGCGCCATAAGCTCGTTTAACAGGCTTTGTGTGAAATATAGCAGAGTCTAGGACTGCTTTTATTGTCCTGGTGGTCCACAGGTAGCATTCACTAGTCACAATTATAAGATTTTGGGATTGAATCCTGGTGGGGTGAGGTGTTGATTTTATGTAGAAGTCCGCGTGCTTTATTGGGCTGGCCAATGAATATATGGCGGATCCTCGTATTGCCGGATTTGCAAAATGTTGCTCTTGATCACTTAAGCGCAACGGTGGCCCCATTAGAGGTTCACGGCGCCATAAGTCGTTGAACAGGCTTTGCGTGAAATATAACAAAGTCTAGGACTGCTTTTAGTGTCCTGGTGGTCCACAGGTAGCATTCCCTGGTCACAATTATAAGATGTTGGGTTTGAATCCTGGTGGGGTGAGGTGTTGATTATATGTAGAAATCTGCTTGCTTTATTGGGCTAATGAAATATATATGGATCCTCGTTTTTCGATGCCGGATTTGGTAAAACGTTGCTCTGATCACCTAAGTGGCACGGGTGGTCCTCACTAGAGGTTTTCACGGCGCCATAATCTGCTGAACAGGTTTTGTGAAATATACGAGTCTAGGACTGTTTATTGTCCTAGGCCCAGAGGTATCGTTCCTGTCACAATTTGAAGATCGTGGGTTCAAATCCTGGTGGGGTGAGGTGTTGATTATATGTAGAAGTCCGCGTGTTTATTGGGCTAATGAAATATATATGGATCCTCGTGTTTCGAAGCCGTATTTGGTAAAACGTTGCTCTGATCACCTAAGCGGCACGGGTGGTCCCCATTAGAGGTTCTCGGCGCCATAAGCTCGTTTAACAGGCTTTGTGTGAAATATAGCAGAGTCTAGGACTGCTTTTATTGTCCTGGTGGTCCACAGGTAGCATTCCCTAGTCACAATTATAAGATTTTGGGATTGAATCCTGGTGGGGTGAGGTGTTGATTTTATGTAGAAGTCCGCGTGCTTTATTGGGCTAATGAAATATATATGGATCCTCGTGTTTCGAAGCCGGATTTGGTAAAACGTTGCTCTTATCACCTAAGCCGCACTGGTGGTCCCCATTAGAGGTTCTCGGCGCCATAAGCTCGTTGAACAGGCTTTGTGTGAAATATACCAGAGTCTAGGACTGCTTTTTTTGTCCTGGTGGCCCAGAGGTAGCGTTCCCCGGTCACAATTATAAGATCGTGGATTCAAATCCTGGTGGGGTGAGGTGTTGATTAT
>NW_024749938.1:0-9286 GCF_018991925.1 Homarus americanus | reverse complement strand
TGACATGACCAAAGATGTGAGGACCGGGCACCCGTTCAGTGCCATGAATCGGGGTGTGATGTCCGGGCACCCCTTCATCTCCATGACCCGGTATGTGAGGGCCGGGCACCCCTCCAGCACCATGGCCCGGGGTGTGAGGGCCGGGCACCCTTTCAGTGACATTACCCGGGGTGTGAGGGCCAGGCACCCCTACAGCACCATGGCCTAAGGAGGGCCGTGCACCCCTTCAGTGTCATGACCAGGGTGTGTCAGGGCCTGACACCCCTCCAGCACCATGGCCCGTGGTGTGAGGGCCGGGCACCCTATCAGTGCCATGATTCGGGGTGTGATGGCCGGGCACCCCTTCAGCTCCATGACCCGGTATGTTTGGGCCGGGCACCCCTCCAGCACCATGGCCCGGGGTGTGAGGCCCGGGCACCCCTCCAGCACCATGGCCCGGGGTGTATGGGACGGGTACCCCTTCAGTGTCAAGAACCGGGGTGTCAGGGCCGGACACCCGTCCAGCACCATGGCCCGGGGTGTGACGGCCGGGCACCGCTTCAGTGCCATGACCCGAGGTGTGAGGGCCGAGCACCCCTTCAGTGCCATGAGCCGGGTTGTGAGGGCCGGGCACGCCTTTAGTACCATGAAACGGGGTGTGAGGGGCTGGGCACCCCTACAGAGCTATGAACCGGGGTGTGAGGGCCGGGCACCCCTTCACATGACACGGGGTGTGAGGGCCGGGCACCTTTTCAGTGCCATGACCTGGGGTGTGAGGGCCGGGCTCGATTTCAGTGACATGAATCGGGGTGTAAGCGCCGGGCACCCCTCCAGCACCATGACCCGGGGTATGAGGGCCGGGCACCCCTTCAGTGCTATCACCCGGGGAGTGAGGGCCTGGCACCCTTTCAGTGACATGACCCGGGGTGTGAGGGCCGGGCACCACTTCAATGACATGACACTGAGTGTGTGGGCCGGGCACCCTTTCAGTGCCATGACCCGGTGTGTGAGGGTCGGTCACTCCTTAAGTGGCATGACCCGGGGTGTGAGGGCTGGGCACCCCTTCAGCCCCATGACCCGGGGTGTGAGGGCCGGGAGCCCCTTCAGCTCCATGACCCGTGGTGTGAGGGCCGTGCATACCTTCTGTGCCATGGCCAGGGGTGTGACGGCCGGGCACCGCATCAGCTCCATGACCCGTGGTGTGAGGGCCGTGCATACCTTCAGTGCCATGAGCCGGGGTGTGAGGGCCGGGCAGCCCTCTAGTGCCATGAAACGGGGTGTGAGGGCCGGGCACCCCTACAGAGCTCTGAACCGGGGTGTGAGGGCCGCGCACCCCTTCACATGACACGGGTGTGAGGGACGGGCACCCTTTCAGTGCCATGAATCGGGTTGTGATGGCCGGGCTTCCCTTCAGCTCCATGACCCGTGGTGTGAGGACCGGGAACCGCTTCAACCCCATGACCCGGGTAGTGAGGGCCGGGCACACCTTTAGGTCCATGACCCGGGTGAGGCCAAAGCCTCTTCAGTGACATGACCTGGGTGGAAAAGGGCACTACTTAAAAGTTATGAAATGGGGTGTGATGGCCGGGCACCAATCCAGCACCATGGCCCGGGGTGTGAAGGCCGGACACCCCTTCAGCACCATGACCCGGAGTGTGAGGGCCAGGCACCCCTTCAGTGCCATGACCCGGAATGTGAGAGCTGGGCACCCCTCCAGCACCATGACTTGGGGTGTGAGGGCCGGGCACCCCTTTAGTGCCATGACCCGAGGTGTGAGGGCCGGGCACCCCTTCAGTGACATGATCCGGGGTGTGAGGGCCGGGCACCACTCAAGTGCCATGACCCGGAGTGTGAGAGCTGGGCACCCCTTCAGTGACATGACCCGGGGTGTGAGGGCCGGGCACCCTTTCAGTGACATGACCCGGGGTGTGAGGGAAGCCGGGCACCCCTTCCAGCATCATGACCCGGGGTGAGGGCCGGGCACCCCTTCAGTGGCCTGCGACCCGGGGTGTGAGGGCCGGGCACTCCTTCAGTGTCACGAATCGGGGTGTTAGGGCCGGGCACCCTTTCAGTGCCATGAAATGGGGTGTGAGGGCCGGGCACCCCTACAGTGCTGCGAACCGGGGTGTGAGGGCCGGGTACCCTTTCAATGCTATGAATCAGGGTGTGAGGGCCGGGCACCCCTTCAGCACCATGACCCGTGGTGTGAGTGCCGGGCACCAAACGAGCACCATGGCCCGGGATGTGACGGCCGGGCACCCCTTCAGTGACATGACCCGGGGTGTGAGGGCCAGGAACCCTCTGAAGTGCCATGACCCGGGGTGTGAGGGCCGGGAACCCCTTCCGTGCCATGAATCGGGGTGTGAGGGCCGGGCACCCCTTCAGCCCCATGACCCGAGGTGTGAGGGCCGAGCACCCCTTCAGTGACATGAAATGAGGTGTGAGGGCCGGGCACCCCTACAGAGCTATGAACCGGGGTGTGAGGGCCGTGAACCCCTTCACATGACACGGGGTGTGAGGGCCTGGCACCTTTTCAGTGCCATGACCCAGGGTGTGAGGGCCGGCCACCCTTTCAGTGCCATGAATTGGGGTGTGATGTCCGGGCACCCCTTCTGCTCCATGACCCGGTATGTGAGGGCCGGGCACCCCTCCAGCACCATAGCCCAGGGTGTGAGGACCGGGCACCCCTTCACCACCATGACCCGGGGTGTGAGGGCCGGGCAAACCTTCAGTGCCATGGCCACGGGTGTGAGGGCCGGGCACCTCATCAGTGCCATGACCCGGAATGTGAGGGCCTGGCACCCCAGTGACACAGCGCGAAACTGCTTGAGGCCGCTCTCAGCACCATGACCCGTGGGGGACGGGCACCAAAGCTCTGGCGAACCGGGGTGGAAGGCACCCTTCCAGCAATTGGCGGCCTGGGTGAGGGTGTGAGGCCCGGGCACCGCTTTAGTGCCATGACCCGGGGTGTGAGGGCCGGGCACCCCTTCAGTGACATGAGCCGGGGTGTGAGGGCCGGGCACCCCTCTAGTGCCATGAAACGGGGTGTGAGGGCCGGGCACCCCTACAGAGCTATGAACCGGGGTGTGAGGGCCGCGCACCCCTTCACATGACACGGGTGTGAGGGACGGGCACCCTTTCAGTGTCATGAATCGGGATGTGATGGCCGGGGAGCCCTTCAGCTCCATGACCCGTGGTGTGAGGACCGGGAACCGCTTCAACCCCATGACCCGGGTAGTGAGGGCCGGGCACCCCTTTAGGTCCATGACCCGGGGTGTGAGGGCCGTGCACCCCTTCAGTGACATGACCCGGGGTGTGAGTGCCGGGCACTATTTCAGTGCCATGACATTGGGTGTGAAGAGCCGGGCAACCCTACAGTGCTGTGAACCGGGGTGTGAGGGCCGGGCACCCCTTCAGTGCCATGAATCAGGGTGTGAGGGCCGTGCACCCCTTCAGCACCATGACCCGCGGTGTGAGGGCCGGGCTCGATTTCAGTGCCATGAATCGGGGTTTGTGAGGGCCAGGCACCCCTCCAGCACCATGACCTGCGGTATGAGGGCCGAGCACCCCTTCAGTGCTATGACCCGGGGGGAAATAAACACTACATGACCTGTGTGAGGGCTGGCACCCCTTCAGTGCAATGATTCTTGGGTGTGATGGGCCGGGCACCCACTCAGCACCATTATCCGGGGAGTGAGGGCCGGGCTCGGTATCAGTGCCATGAATCGGGGTGTGAGGGCCGGGCACCCCTCCAGCACCATGACCCAGGGTAAAAGGGCCTGGCACCCCTTCAGTGCTATGACCCGGGGTGTGAAGGCCGGGCACCCTTTCAGTGACATGACCAAGAGGGGGTGAGGGGCGGGCACCCCTTCAATGACATGACCTGGAGTGTGTGGGCCGGGCACCCTTTCGGTGCTATGAACAGGGGTCTGAGGGCTGGGCACCCCTTCAGCCCCATGACCCGGGGTGTCTGGGCCGGGCACCCATTTAGGTCTATGACCAGGGGTGTGAGGGCCGGGCACACCTTCAGTGCCATGGCCAGGGGTGTGACGGCCGGGCACCGCTTTAGTGCCATGACCCGGGGTATGACGGCCGGGAACCCCTTCAGTGACATGACCCGGGGCGTCAGGGCCGGGCACCCCTTCAGGGCCATGTGCCGGGGTTTGAGGGCCGGCAACTCTTCAGTGCCATGATACGGAGTGTGAGGGAAGGGCACCCCTACAGAGCTATAAACCGGGTGTGTGAGGGCCGGGCACCCCTTCACATAACACGGGGTGTGGTGCCGCACCTTTTTCAGAGCTATGACCCAGGGTATGAGGGCCGGGCACCCCTTCAGTGCTATGACCCGGGGTGTGAGGGCCGGGCACCCTTTCAGTGACATGACCCGGGGTGATAGGGCCGGGCACCCCTTCAATGACATGACCTGGAGTGTGTGGGCCGGGCACCCCTTCAGCCCCATGACCCGGGGTGTGAGGGCCGGGCACCCGTTTAGGTCTATGACCAGGGGTGTGAGGGCCGGGCACACCTTCAGTGCCATGGCCAGGGGTGTGACGGCCGGGCACCGCTTCAGTGCCATGACCCGGGGTATGACGGCCGGGAAGCCCTTCAGTGACATGACCCGGGGCGTCAGGGCCGGGCACCCCTTCAGAGCCATGTGTCGGGGTTTGAGGGCCGGGCAACTCTTCAGTGCCATGAAACGGAGTGTGAGGGAAGGGCACCCCTACAGAGCTATAATCCGGGTGTGTGAAGGCCGGGCACCCCTTCACATGACACGGGGTGTGAGGGCCGGGCACCTTTTCAGAGCCATGACCGGGGTGTGAGGGTCGGGCACCCCTCCAGCAACATGGCCTGGATTGTGAGGGCCGGGCACCCCTTCAGTGTCATGACACGGGTGTGTCAGGGCCTGACACCCCTCCAGCACCATGGCCCGGGGTGTGAGGGCCGGGCACCCTTTCAGTGCCATGAATCGGGGTGTGAGGGCCGGGCACCTCATAACGTACATGACCAGGGGTGTGAGGGCAGGGCAAACCTACAGTGCCATGGCCAGGGGTGTGAGGGCCGGGCACCTCATCAGTGCCATGACCCGTGGTGTGAGGGCCGGGTACCCCTTCAGTGACATGACCCGGGGTGTGAGGGCCGGGCACCACTTCAGTGACATGACCCAGGGTGTGAGGGCCGGTCACCCCTTCAGCACCTTGACCCGGGGTGTGAGGGTGGGCACCCCTTCAGTGCCATGACACGGGGTGTGAGGGCCGGGCTCCCATTCAGTGCCATGACCCGGAGTGTGAGGGCCGGGCCCCCCTTCAGTGACATGACCCAGGGTGTGAGGGCCGGGCACCCCATAAGTGACATGAACCAAGGTGTTAGGGCCGGGCACCCCTTCAGTGTCATGAAACGGGGTTGTGAGGGCCGGGCACCCCTTCACATGACCCGGGGTGTAAGGGCCGAGCACCCCTTCAACACCATGATCCGGGGTTTGAGGGCCAGGCACCCCATCCAATGCCATGACCCGAGAAGGGCACTTGGGGGTGTGAGGGCCGGACACCCTCTGTGCGTCATGAACCTGCGTGTGAGGCCGGGCACCCTTCACATGACCCGGGTTGTCAGGCTTGGCACCCTCCAGCACCATGACCTGGGGTGTGAGGCCAGGCACCTGGTGCCATGACCCGGAGAGTGAGGCCCGGGCACCCCTTCAGTGACATGACCCGGGGTGTGAGGGCCGGATACCCTTTCAGTGTCATGAACCTGGATGTGAGGGCCGGGCACCCCATCACATGACCCGGGTTGTCAGGGCCGGGCACCCTTTCAGTGACATGACCCGGGGTGTGAGGGCAGGGCACCCCTCCAGCACCATGGCCTGGGGTGTGAGGGCCGGGCACCCCTTCAGTGTCATGACCCGGGTGTGTCAGGGCCTGACAGCCCTCCAGCACCATGGCCCGGGGTGTTAGGGCCGGGCACCCTTCCAGTGCCATGAAACGGGGTGTGAGGGCCGGGCACCAAATTATGTACATGACCAGGGGTGTGAGGGCCGGGAAAACCTTCAGTGCCATGGCCAGGGGTGTGACGGCCGGGCACCTCATCAGTGCCATGACCGGCGGTGTGAGGGCCGGGCACCCCTCCAGCACCATGGCCTGGGGGTGTGAGGGCCGGACACCCCTTCAGTGTCATGACCCGGGTGTGTCAGGGCCTGACACCCCTCCAGCACCATGGCCCGGGCTGTGAGGGCCAGGCACCCTTTCAGTGCCATGAATCGGGGTGTGAGGCCCGGGAACCACTTTAGGTACATGACCAGGGGTGTGAGGGCCGGGCAAACCTTCAGTGCCATGACCAGGGGTTGTGAGGGCCGGGCACCTCATCAGTGCCATGACCCGGGGTGTGAGGGCCGGGCACCCCTTCCTTGACATGACCCGGGGGTGTGAGGGCCGGGCACCCCTTCAGTAACATGACCCGGGGTGTGAGGGTCGGGCACCCCTTCAGTGACATGACCCAGGGTGTGACGCCGGGCACCCCTTCAGCACCTTGACCCAGGGTGTGAGGGTGGGCACCCCTTCAGTGCCATGACACGGGGTGTGAGGGCCGGGCTCCCATTCAGTGCCATGACCCGGAATGTGAGGGCAGGGCACCCCTTCAGTGACATGACCCAGGGTGTGAGGGCCGGGCAGCCCATAAGTGACATGAACCAAGGTGTTAGGGCCGGGCACCCCTTCAGTGTCATGAAGCGGGGATGTGAGGGCCGGGCACTCCTTCACATGATCCGGGGTTTGAGGGCCAGGCACCCCTTCAATGCCATGACCCGGAGTGTGAGAGCTGGGCACCCCTTCAGTGACATGACCCGAGGTGTGAGTGCCGGGCACCCATACAGTGCTTTGAACTTGGGTGTGAGGGCCAGGCACCCCTTCACATGACCCGGGGTGTCAGGGCCGGGCACCCCTCCAGCACCATGACCCTAAGTGTCAGGGCGGGGCACCCCATAAGTGACAGGAACCCTGGTGTTAGGGCCAGGCACCCCTTCAGTGTCATGAAACGGGGTGTGGGAGCAGAACACCCCTACAGTGATATGAACCGGGGTGTGAGGGCCCGGCACCCCTTCACATGACCCGGGTTGTAAGGGCCAGGCACCCCTTCAACACCATGACCCGGGGTGTGAGGGCCAGGCACCCCTTCAATGCCATGACCTGTGAGGGCTGGCCTCTTCAGTGCTGGGCGACCCGGAGTAGCAGAGCTGGGCACTCCTTCAGTGACATGACCCGGGGTGTGAGGCCGGGCACCCTTTCAGTGACATGACCCGGGGTTTGAGGGCCGGGCACCCCTTGAGCACTATGTCCCGGGATGTGAGGGCCAGGCATCCCTTCAGTGCCATGACCCGGGGTGTGAGGGCCGGGCTACCCTTCAGTGCCATGACCCGGAGAATGAGGGCCGGGCACACCTTCACTGACATGACCCGGGGTGTGAGGGCCGGATACCCTCTCAGTGTCATGAACCTGGGTGTGAGGGCCGGGCACCCCTTCACATGAACCGGGTTGTCAGGGCCGGGCACCCCTCCAGCACCATGCGTGACCTGGTGTGAGGCCAGGCACTCTTCAGCGGCGACCTGGAGTGTGAGGCTGGGCACTTTTCAGTGACATGACCTGGGTGGGCAGGCACCCCTCCAGCACGATGACCTGGGTGTGCGGAGGGCCAGGCACCCCTTCAGTGCTATGAACTGGAGTGTGAGAGGGCTGGGCACCCTTTCAGTGACATGACCCGGGGTGTGAGGGCAGGGCACCCCTCCAGCACCATGGCCTGGGGTGTGAGGGCCGGGCACCCCTTCAGTGTCATGACCCGGGTGTGTCAGGGCCTGACAGCCCTCCAGCACCATGGCCCGGGGTGTTAGGGCCGGGCACCCTTCCAGTGCCATGAAACGGGGTGTGAGGGCCGGGCACCAAATTATGTACATGACCAGGGGTGTGAGGGCCGGGAAAACCTTCAGTGCCATGGCCAGGGGTGTGACGGCCGGGCACCTCATCAGTGCCATGACCGGCGGTGTGAGGGCCGGGCACCCCTCCAGCACCATGGCCTGGGGGTGTGAGGGCCGGACACCCCTTCAGTGTCATGACCCGGGTGTGTCAGGGCCTGACACCCCTCCAGCACCATGGCCCGGGCTGTGAGGGCCAGGCACCCTTTCAGTGCCATGAATCGGGGTGTGAGGCCCGGGAACCACTTTAGGTACATGACCAGGGGTGTGAGGGCCGGGCAAACCTTCAGTGCCATGACCAGGGGTTGTGAGGGCCGGGCACCTCATCAGTGCCATGACCCGGGGTGTGAGGGCCGGGCACCCCTTCCTTGACATGACCCGGGGGTGTGAGGGCCGGGCACCCCTTCAGTAACATGACCCGGGGTGTGAGGGTCGGGCACCCCTTCAGTGACATGACCCAGGGTGTGACGCCGGGCACCCCTTCAGCACCTTGACCCAGGGTGTGAGGGTGGGCACCCCTTCAGTGCCATGACACGGGGTGTGAGGCCCGGGCTCCCATTCAGTGCCATGACCCGGAGTGTGAGGGACGGGCACCCCTTCAGTGACATGACCCAGGGTGTGAGGGCCGGGCACCCCATAAGTGACATGAACCAAGGTGTTAGGGCCGGGCACCCCTTCAGTGTCATGAAACGGGGTTGTGAGGGCCGGGCACCCCTAAACATGACCCGGGATGTAAGGGCCGGGCACCCCTTCAACACCATGACCCAGGGTGTGAGGGCCAGGCACCCCTTCAATGCCATGACCCGGGGTGTGAGGGCCGGACTCCCCTTCAGTGCCATGACCCGGAGTGTTAGAGCTGGGCACCCCTTCATTGACATGATCCGTGGTGTGAGGGCCGGGCACCCTTTCAGTGACATGACCCGGGGTATTAGGGCCGGGCACCCCTTGAGCACTATGTCCCGGAGAGTGAGGGCCGGGCACCCCTTCACTGACGTGACCCGGGGTGTGAGGGCCGGATCTCCTTTCAGTGTCATGAACCTGGGTGTGAGGGCCGGGCACCCCTTCACATGACCCGGGTTGTCAGGACCGGGCACCCCTCCAGACCATGACCCGGGGTGTGAGGGCCAGGCACCCCTTCAGTGCCATGAACCTGGGTGAGAGGGCCGGGCACCCTTTCACATGACCCGGAGTGTCAGGGCCGGGCACCCCTCAAGCACCATGACCTGAGGTGTGATGGCCAGGTACCCCTTCAGTGCCATGACCCGGAGTGTGAGGGCCGGGCACCCTTTCAGTGACATGACCCGGGGTGTGAGGGCAGGGCACCCCTCCAGCACCATGACCCGGGGTGTGAGG
>NW_024749937.1:0-13309 GCF_018991925.1 Homarus americanus | reverse complement strand
TCACTACCTCCCCATTACTACTACCTCCATCATCACTACCTGCCATTATCACTACCTCCCATTACTACCTCCCATCATCACTACCTGCCATTATCACTACCTCCCATTACTACTACCTCCCATCATCACTACCTCCCATCATCACTACCTTACATCATCACTACCTCCCACCCCTCACTACCTCCCACTCTTCACTACCCCCACCCCTCACTACCCCAGCGCCTCACTACCCCCTACCCCTCACTACCCCCTTATCTTCACTATCCTCCCGCTCCCTTTCCACCTCCCACCCCTCACTACCCTCCACTCCTCACTACCCCACCCCTCACTACCCCTTATCTTTACTATCCCCTCCCGCTCACTACCTCCCACCCCTCACTACCTTCCATCCTCCTTAACACACCTCGCACATCTTCACACTATCTCCCCTCTTTACTATATTTTGTTATAATTACTACATAATACAAATATTCCAACCTCATTACAATATTAATCTACTTTTGTGCCCAAATTTTAACTTGAGGTCCTCAGACTTTTGAGGAGAATATGGTATGTATGTATGACACAATGACTTCCTACAAGGATTTCGTTGTAGACTTCGACACCAACTTCGTGGTGGTTGCAACAAACATCTACCCTGGTGTGGCCCCTAAGCAGATTCGACCATCGTTTGAGGAATGTGGACAGATCGACCTATTTGTGATGCCCGCAAAAGACAACAAAAATGAACACTATGGCTTCGCATACATCCGATACTTTGACGAAGCCTCCTGTGATAAGGCTGTTGGACGATTTGATGGTGAAAGCATTGGCAGCAGCCGAAAATCAACTAACAAGCTGGAAGTTAACTACTACAGTGCCCATGGTACCTTGAACAACCTTGACCGCCAAGCTGCTGAGTTCATAGTTCTATCCAATGTTGCCGACCAACAACCCGCCTCTATCCTTAAGAAGACCAACGTACGCACTACCGTTGCCAAGTCAGTTACCTTCAATTATGACAATTTGGGCGACATCAGGGAGCGCGAAACTTCCACAGCTACTTACACTCTGTCTGTACCTCCCAACCAATGAATCTAACTCAACTGCTGCCATCGAATATGAAAATGTCACCAATAGTTGTACCTCTGGGAACCTGGAGGGAGGAACCAACCCCTGATGAAGGCTCAGTAATATCTACCATGTTATGTAAACACTTATAGTACATATAACATCATCCATCATCACTACATATAACACCATCCATCATCACTACACATCAGTAGAGTAGTTTCCGAGATTCTCGTGCGGACACACAAGCAAACACACACACACACACACACAAACAAACAGACATACTTCTTTGTTTTATATCAATAGAAGATAGATCATCACTACATATAACACCACCCATCATCACTACATATAACACCACCCATCATCACTACATATAACATCATCCATCATCACTACATATAACATCCATCATCAGTACATATAACATCATCCATCATCACTACATATAACACCATCCATCATCACTACATATAACACCATCCATCATCACTACAGATCGGTATAGTAGTTTCCGAGATTCTCGTGCGGACACACAAACACACAAACAAACATACATACTTCTTTGTTTTATATATATAGATACAAGAAACAAAAATCTTTAATTATTTATTAATTGTAAGTTTTAAGGTTTTCCTGGAACCATTGGCAGGAAATAAGGACACTTGAACCTTGAAAACTTACTGTCGTCATAATTATTTATAATAAACCTGTCGATGATGTTTATTTCCGGGTTAAAGTAAAAGGAAGAATTTGTCTGGACTATTATCATGTAGACAGTTTCTGGTTGACGATACTGAAGACCCATACAGGTGTGTGGTGCTTGTACTTGGTGATGCTTCGTATATGAGAGATAATCCCAGGAGTGAACTTTGTTCTGAAAGGACAAACAAAAAAAGTCATAAGTTATCGTTGTCTCGGAAGTGTTTATATGTCGGTCACTCTTTCGCTAGGCCACGGCAGGACGCTACCTTCCGGGAGGCTCCACAGTGTCTCACTGTAGTGCATTAAGGTACACACACCACATTTTTGGTTTTGCCATTAGCAGCAAGTATGTACAGATTTTTGCCAGTTCCCACTCTGGAGCATCCAACACAGAACTGTCCATGAGAGAAGCAAGGAAACACCAGGTTTAGGCCAACCATCTTTAGTGACTGTCCCTGGCTTTTGTAGATGGTCATGGCAAAGCTCACTTTAACCGGGAACTGAAGTCGCTTGAATGCAAATGGCAGGTCAGTGGTGATGAGAGGTATCTTTGGTATAAAAATTCCTCTCCTTTAGCTTTTCCTGTCAGTATTGTTGCTTCCAGTACATGTGGCATCATGTTCTTCTTGTGAGCGACTCGCCTCTCATTTTGAGTATGATGTCTCGTTTCTCAAACTCTTGACCGACAATCAGGATGGCTACTTCATCAACTACAGGAGCATTGAATGGTCTTTCATGTTCTCCCTTAGGGGTCGTGTCTGCTTTGATCCTGACTTTGTACTCGTCAGAAGGCATGTTTTCCAGGGCATTTTTAAATGACTGTACATACGTGTTGCGCTCATGCAGCATTTCTTGGATAGATAGGACAATGTCATGTCTGACACCTTGAATATTGCCACACCTGATAGTAGTCAGCTTTTCATGATCTCCCATGAAGTAGATTTGGAGGAACTTTGCCTGCTCAGCTTCCAGTGGTAAGAGGGATCCTGCTTTGTGATAGACTTGACCCTGGACTTTCAATGTTGGTATGTATCCGTGCTCACGAACTTCTCTGGTAGCTTCAAAGGATGTCATCTGGAAGCATGAATTGCACTTCAGTATATTTTCCAATAAGTGTTTTGACTCTGGTGTTGTTCCCAGCATGAGAGTCTTCAATGGTTGTGGTGGTTTTTCCAAATTTGGCAGTCGTACTTTCCCATGAGAGCAGCACAGTCCAGCAGATTCTCCTTTATACTTCTTTGCACCGCAGTGTTCACATTTCTTATCCATGTTGCCAATGGCAACAGAGGGATACTTTTCATATTCTATCTCATTGTCATAGTCAAATACTGCTCTTGCAAGTGGATGCCACTGTGTATTCTTTCTTAGAATTCTGGATCCCGCAGCTCTCTTTCTATTAGCATTCAAACGAATTTCATGCACTTGATCATTTTCTAGAGAAGGCCTCTCTGGTGTTTGCTATCTGTGAGCTTCAAGACGGGATTCCCTTTCCTGGTCTGTTTCCTGTGACCGACTGTCCGCTGTTCGCTTTCTGTTAGCATTAAGATGGGATTCATTTTCCTGATTTGTTTCCTGTAACCGACTGTCCACTGTTCGCTCCGGGCGGCTCATCCGCTAGGCCATGGTAGAACGCCACTCTCCGGGAGGCTCCACATTGTCTCACTGTTCAGTCCCCAAAACTTCTTCTTCCATCAATAGTTCATTAACGGTGTATGTAAGTTCCACCATGTTTTTCACTACAACGGTACAGCAAAGTATATTTTGTTAGCATTAAACTGTTATTATTTTATTATCTAATCATCACTACATATAACATCATCCATCATCACTCCATATAACACCATCCATCATCACTACATGTAACACCATCCATCATCACTACATATAACACCATCCATCATCACTACATTAACACCACCCATCATCACTACATATAACACCACCCATCATCACTACATATAACATCATCCATCATCACTACATATAACACCACCCATCATCACTACACATAACACCACCCATCATCACTACATATAACATCATCCATCATCACTACATATAACAACATCCATCATCACTACATATAACACCACCCATCACCACTACATATAACATCATCCATCATCACTACATATAACACCACCAATCATCACTACATATAACATCATCCATCATGACTACATATAACACCACCCATCAACACTACATAAAACACCATCCATCACCACTACATATAACACCACCCATCATCACTACATATAACAACATCCATCATCTCTACATATAACATCATCCATCATCACTACATATAACACCACCCATCATCACTACATATAACAACATCCATCATCACTACATATAACATCATCCATCATCACTACATATAACACCAGCCGTCATCATCTCTACATATAACACCATCCATCATCACTACAGATCGGTAAAGTAGTTTCCGAGATTCTCGTGTGGACAAACATACACGCAAACAAACACACACACACACACACACAGACTGCCTCCCATTACTTCTACCCCCCATCATCACTACCTCCCATCATCACTACCTCACATCATCACTACCTCACATGATCACAACCTCCCATTACTACTACCTCCCATCATCACTACCTCCCATTACTACTACCTCCCATCATCACTACCTCCCATTACTACTACCTCCCATCATCACTACCTCCCATCATCACTACCTCCCATCATCCCTACCTCCCATCATCACTACCTCCCATTATCACTACCTCCCATCATCACTACCTGCCATTATCACTACCTCCCATTGCTACTACCTCCCATCATCACTACCTCCCATCATCACTACCTCCCATCATCACTACCTCCCATCATCACTACCTCCCATCATCACTACCTCACATCATCACTACCTGCCATTATCACTACCTCCCATCATCACTACCTCCCATCATCACTACCTCCCATTACTCCTACCTCACATCATCACTACCTGCCATTATCACTACCTCACATCATCACTACCTGCCATTATCACTACCTCCCATCATCACTACCTCCCATTACTCCTACCTCCCATTATCACTACCTCACATGATCACTACCTCACATCACTACGTCCCATCATCACTACCTCCCATCATCACTACCTCCCATCATCACTGCTTCCCATCATCACTACCTCTCATCATCACTATCTGCCATTATCACTACCTCCCATCATCACTACCTCCCATCATCACTATCACTAACTCCCATCATCACTACCTGCCATTATCACTACCTCCCATTACTACTACCTCCCATCATCACTACCTCCCATCATCACTACCTCCCATCATCACTACCTCCCATCATCACTACCTCCCATCATCACTACCTCCTATCATCACTACCTCCCATCATCACTACCTCCCATCATCACTACCTCCCATCATCACTACCTCCCATCATCACTACCTCCCATCATCACTACCTCCCATCATCACTACCTCCCATTATCACTACCTCCTATCATCACTACCTCCCATCATCACTACCTCCCATCATCACCACTCACATTATCACTACCCTCCCACTCATCACTACCTCCCCATTACTCCTACCTCCCATCATCACTACCTCACATGATCACTACCTCACATCACTACGTCCCATCATCACTACCTCCCATTACTACCTCCCATCACTACCTCCCATCATCACTACCTGCATCATCACTACCTCCCACCCCTCACTACTCCCCACCCCACTCACTCCCACCCCTCACTCTCACCCCAGCCTCACTACCCCCTCACCCCTCACTACCCCCTTTATCTTTACTTCATCCCTCCCGCTCACCACCTCCCACCCTCACTACCTCCCACTCCTCACTACCCCACCCCTCACTACCCCTTATCTTTACTATCCCCTCCCGCTCACTACCTCCCACCCCTCACTACCTTCCATCCTCCTTAACACACCTCGCACATCTTCACACTATCTCCCCTCTTTACTATATTTTGTTATAATTACTACATAATACAAATATTCCAACCTCATTACAATATTAATCTACTTTTGTGCCCAAATTTTAACTTGAGGTCCTCAGACTTTTGAGGAGAATATGGTATGTATGTATAACACAATGACTTCCTACAAGGATTTCGTTGTAGACTTCGACACCAGCTTCGTGGTGGTTGCAACAAACATCTACCCTGGTGTGGCCCCTAAGCAGATTCGACCATCGTTTGAGGAATGTGGACAGATCGACCTATTTGTGATGCCCGCAAAAGACAACAAAAATGAACACTATGGCTTCGCATACATCCGATACTTTGACGAAGCCTCCTGTGATAAGGCTGTTGGACGATTAGATGGTGAAAGCATTGGCAGCAGCCGAAAATCAACTAACAAGCTGGAAGTTAACTACTACAGTGCCCATGGTACCTTGAACAACCTTGACCGCCAAGCTGCTGAGTTCATAGTTCTATCCAATGTTGCCGACCAACAACCCGCCTCTATCCTTAAGAAGACCAACGTACGCACTACCGTTGCCAAGTCAGTTACCTTCAATTATGACAATTTGGGCGACATCAGGGAGCGCGAAACTTCCACAGCTACTTACACTCTGTCTGTACCTCCCAACCAATGAATCTAACTCAACTGCTGCCATCGAATATGAAAATGTCACCAATAGTTGTACCTCTGGGAACCTGGAGGGAGGCACCAACCCCTGATGAAGGCTCAGTAATATCTACCATGTTATGTAAACACTTATAGTACATATAACATCATCCATCATCACTACATATAACACCATCCATCATCACTACACATCGGTAGAGTAGTTTCCGAGATTCTCGTGCGGACACACAAGCAAACACACACACACACATACAAACAAACAGACATACTTCTTTGTTTTATATCAATAGAAGATAGATCATCACTACATATAACACCACCCATCATCACTACATATAACACCACCCATCATCACTACATATAACATCATCCATCATCACTACATATAACATCCATCATCAGTACATATAACATCATCCATCATCACTACATATAACACCATCCACCATCACTACATATAACACCATCCATCATCACTACAGATCGGTATAGTAGTTCCGAGATTCTCGTGCGGACACACAAACACACAAACAAACATACATACTTCTTTGTTTTATATATATATAGATACAAGAAACAAAAATCTTTAATTATTTATTAATTGTAAGTTTTAAGGTTTTCCTGGAACCATTGGCAGGAAATAAGGACACTTGAACCTTGAAAACTTACTGTCGTCATAATTATTTATAATAAACCTGTCGATGATGTTTATTTCCGGGTTAAAGTAAAAGGAAGAATTTGTCTGGACTATTATCATGTAGACAGTTTCTGGTTGACGATACTGAAGACCCATACAGGTGTGTGGTGCTTGTGCTTGGTGATGCTTCGTATATGAGAGATAATCCCAGGAGTGAACTTTGTTCTGAAAGGACAAACAAAAAAGTCATAAGTTATCGTTGTCTCGGAAGTGTTTATATGTCGGTCACTCTTTCGCTAGGCCACGGCAGGACGCTACCTTCCGGGAGGCTCCACAGTGTCTCACTGTAGTGCATTAAGGTACACACACCACATTTTTGGTTTTGCCATTAGCAGCAAGTATGTACAGATTTTTGCCAGTTCCCACTCTGGAGCATCCAACACAGAACTGTCCATGAGAGAAGCAAGGAAACACCAGGTTTAGGCCAACCATCTTTAGTGACTGTCCCTGGCTTTTGTAGATGGTCATGGCAAAGCTCACTTAAACCGGGAACTGAAGTCGCTTGAATGCAAATGGCAGGTCAGTGGTGATGAGAGGTATCTTTGGTATAAAAAGTCCTCTCCTTTAGCTTTTCCTGTCAGTATTGTTGCTTCCAGTACATGTGGCATCATGTTCTTCTTGTGAGCGACTCGCCTCTCATTTTGAGTATGATGTCTCGTTTCTCAAACTCTTGACCGACAATCAGGATGGCTACTTCATCAACTACAGGAGCATTGAATGTTCTTTCATGTTCTCCCTTAGGGGTCGTGTCTGCTTTGATCCTGACTTTGTACTCGTCAGAAGGCATGTTTTCCAGGGCATTTTTAAATGACTGTACATACGTGTTGCGCTCATGCAGCATTTCTTGGATAGATAGGACAATGTCATGTCTGACACCTTGAATATTGCCACACCTGATAGTAGTCAGCTTTTCATGATCTCCCATGAAGTAGATTTGGAGGAACTTTGCCTGCTCAGCTTCCAGTGGTAAGAGGGATCCTGCTTTGTGATAGACTTGTATCCGTGCTCACGAACTTCTCTGGTAGCTTCAAAGGATGTCATCTGGAAGCATGAATTGCACTTCAGTATATTTTCCAATAAGTGTTTTGACTCTGGTGTTGTTCCCAGCATGAGAGTCTTCAATGGTTGTGGTGGTTTTTCCAAATTTGGCAGTCGTACTTTCCCATGAGAGCAGCACAGTCCAGCAGATTCTCCTTTATACTTCTTTGCACCGCAGTGTTCACATTTCTTATCCATGTTGCCAATGGCAACAGAGGGATACTTTTCATATTCTATCTCATTGTCATAGTCAAATACTGCTCTTGCAAGTGGATGCCACTGTGTATTCTTTCTTAGAATTCTGGATCCCGCAGCTCTCTGTCTATTAGCATTCAAACGAATTTCATGCACTTGATCATTTTCTAGAGAAGGCCTCTCTGGTGTTTGCTATCTGTGAGCTTCAAGACGGGATTCCCTTTCCTGGTCTGTTTCCTGTGACCGACTGTCCGTTGTTCGCTTTCTGTTAGCATTAAGATGGGATTCATTTTCCTGATTTGTTTCCTGTAACCGACTGTCCACTGTTCGCTCCGGGCGGCTCATCCGCTAGGCCATGGTAGAACGCCACTCTCCGGGAGGCTCCACATTGTCTCACTGTTCAGTCCCCAAAACTTCTTCTTCCATCAATAGTTCATTAACGGTGTATGTAAGTTCCACCATGTTTTTCACTACAACGGTACAGCAAAGTATATTTTGTTAGCATTAAACTGTTATTATTATATTGTCTAATCATCACTACATATAACATCATCCATCATCACTACATATAACACCATCCATCATCACTACATGTAACACCATCCATCATCACTACATATAACACCATCCATCATCACTACATAAACACCACCCATCATCACTACATATAACACCACCCATCATCACTACATATAACATCATCCATCATCACTACATATAACACCACCCATCATCACTACATATAACATCATCCATCATCACTACATATAACACCATCCATCATCACTACATGTAACACCATCCATCATCACTACATATAACACCATCCATCATCACTACATTAACACCACCCATCATCACTACATATAACACCACCCATCATCACTACATATAACATCATCCATCATCACTACATATAACACCACCCATCATCACTACATATAACATCATCCATCATCACTACATATAACAACATCCATCATCACTACATATAACACCACCCATCACCACTACATATAACATCATCCATCATCACTACATATAACACCGCCCATCATCACTACATATAACATCATCCATCATGACTACATATAACATCACCCATCAACACTACATAAAACACCATCCATCATCACTACATATAACACCACCCATCATCACTACATATAACAACATCCATCATCTCTACATATAACATCATCCATCATCACTACATATAACACCACACATCATCACTACATATAACAACATCCATCATCACTACATATAACATCATCCATCATCACTACATATAACACCATCCGTCATCATCACTACATATAACACCACCCATCATCACTACACATCGGTAAAGTAGTTTCCGAGATTCTCATGTGGACAAACATACACGCAAACAAACACACACACACACACACACACACACACACAGACTGCCTCCCATTACTTCTACCTCCCATAAACCACTACCTCCCATCATCACTACCTCCCATCATCACTACCTCCCATCATCACTACCTCCCATCATCACTACCTCACATGATCACTACCTCACATGATCACTACCTCCCATTATTATTACCTCCCACCATCATCACTACCTGCCATCATCACTAACTGCCATCATCACTACCTGCCATCATCACTACCTCCCATCATCACTACCTCACATCATCACTACCTGCCATTATCACTACCTCCCATTACTCCTACCTCCCATCATCACTACCTGCCATTATCACTACCGCCCATCATCACTACCTGCCATTATCACTACTTCCCATTGCTACTACCTCCCATCATCACTACCTCCCATCATCACTCACCCTCACACTGTCACCCCACCTCACACATCACTCATCTCCCATCACTCCCATCATCACTACCTGCCACATCACTACTCCCATTACTCCCCACCTCCCCCATCATCACCACCTCACATGATCACCACGTCAGTCATCACTATGTCCCACCACCACCTCCCATCACCACCTCCACTCATCACTGCCTCCCATCATCACCTCACCTCCACCATCACTCACTTCAAGCCACATCACCACCTCCACCACCACTCACTCCCACCACCACCTCCCACCACCACCTCCCACCTCATCACTACCTCACATCATCACTGCCCCCCATCATCACTACCTCCCATCATCACTACCTGCCATTATCACTACCTCCCATTACTGCTACCTCCCATCATCACTACCTCCCATCATCACTACCACACATCATCACTACCTCCCATTACTACTACCTCCCATCATCACTACCTCCCATCATCACTACCTCCCATTACTACTACCTCCCATCATCACTACCTGCCATTATCACTACCTCCCATTACTACTACCTCCCATCATCACTCACTCCCCATCATCACTACACCTTTACATCATCACCACCTAACTCTCACTACCTCCCACTCCTTCTCACTTCACCCCCACCCTCAATATCCCAGCTCCTCACTACCCCCTACCCTCACTACCCCTTTATCTTTACTTTATCCTCCCGCTCACTACCTCCCACCCCTCACTACCCCTTATTTTTACTATCCCCTCCCGCTCCCTACCTCCCACCCCTCACTACCTTCCATCCTCCTTAACCCACCTCGCACTTCTTCACACTATCTCCCCTCGTCACTATATTTTTTTATAATTACTACATAATACAAATATTCCAACCTCATTACAATATTAATCTACTTTTGTGCCCAAATTTTAAATTGAGGTCCTCAGACTTTTGAGGAGAATCTGGTATGTATGTATGACACAATGACCTTCTACAAGGATTTCGTTGTAGACTTCGACACCAGCTTCGTGGTGGTTGCAACAAACATCTACCCTGGTGTGGCCCCTAAGCAGATTCGACCATTGTTTGAGGAATGTGGCCAGATCGACCTATTTGTGATGCCCGCAAAAGACAACAAAAATGAACACTATGGCTTCGCATACATCCGATACTTTGACGAAGCCTCCTGTGATAAGGCTGTTGGACGATTGGATGGTGAAAGCATTGGCCGCAGCCGAAAATCAACTAACAAGCTGGAAGTTAACTACTACAGTGCCCATGGTACCTTGAACAACCTTGACCGCCAAGCTGCTGAGTTCATAGTTCTGTCCAGTGTTGCCGACCAACAACCCGCCTCTATCCTTAAGAAGACCAACGTACGCACTACCGTTGCCAAGTCAGTTACCTTCAATTATGACAATTTGGGCGACATCAGGGAGCGCGAAACTTCCACAGCTACTTACACTCTGTCTGTACCTCCCAACCAATGAAACTAACTCAACTACTCCCATCGAATATGAAAATGTCACCAATAGTTGTACCTCTGGGAACCTGGAGGGAGGCACCAACCCCTGATGAAGGCTCAGTAATATCTACCATGTTATGTAAACACTTATAACACATATAACATCATCCATCATCACTACATATAACACCATCCATCATCAGTACATATAACACCATCCATCATCACTACATATAACACCATCCATCATCAGTACATATAACACCATCCATCATCACTACATATAACACCATCCATCATCACTACACATCGGTAGAGTAGTTTCCGAGATTCTCGTGCGGACACACAAGCAAACACACACACACACACACACACACACAAACAAACAGACATACTTCTTTGTTTTATATCAATAGAAGATAGATCATCACTACATATAACACCATCCATCATCACTACATATAACATCATCCATCATCACTACATATAACACCATCCATCATCACTACATATAACATCCATCGTCAGTACATATAACATCATCCATCATCACTACATATAACACCATCCATCATCACTACATATAACATCCATCATCAGTACATATAACACCATCCACCATCACTACATATAACACCATCCATCATCACTACATATAACACCATCCACCATCACTACATATAACACCATCCATCATCACTACATATAACACCATCCACCATCACTACATATAACACCATCCATCATCACTACAGATTGGTATTGTAGTTTCCGAGATTCTCGTGCGGACACACAAACACACAAACAAAAATACATACTTCTTTGTTTTATATATATAGATACAAGAAACAAATATCTTTAATTATTTATTAATTGTAAGTTTTAAGGTTTTCTTGGAACCATTGGCAGGAAATAAGGACACTTGAACCTTGAAAACTTACTGTCGTCATAATTATTTATAATAAACCTGTCGATGTTTATTTCCGGGTTAAAGTAAAAGGAAGGTTTTGTCTGGACTATTAGCATGTAGACAGTTGCTGGTTGACGCTACTGAAGGCCTATACAGGTGTGTGGTGCTTGTGCTTGGTGATGCTTCGTTTATGAGAGATAATCCCAGGAGTTAACTTCGTTCTGAAAGGACAAACAAAAAAAGTCATTAGTTATCGTTGTCTCGGAAGTGTTTATATGTGGGTCACTCTTGTGTTGTCGATGTGTCCACCCCACAGAGTTATTGCGTGAAGTGTCACATTAGACTTCAATTAAAGATCCTCTCCATATGGAAGCTGTTCACACCTCTTGACAGTATTTGGTCTGACATTTAGTTATAAAGGTCGTTTTTTATCTAGTTCATCTTCCTATGACAACATTAACAATTCATATCACGTTTTAGAGTTGTATGTTCTTCAAGCTAATTAACACAGTACAGGTAACACGAGAGTCAGGCAGGTACAGTGTTAAGCGTCGTGGTCTACTGCTGTCTTACTGAGTAACGATGATGAAGTAAAGTGGGAAATGACTTTGCCATGAGAGAGGAGAGGAAAGAGAGAAGGAAAGAATAGAAACGGGAAGTAAAGTAGTAGGGAGTAATAGCAGGTGGGCTGTCCACCTAGCTAAGTCGAGGTGATTGGTTGGGGTGGTGGCCATACACAGCACGCGCCTGCTCGCTCAAGGGAGGCTGGGGTGGGGGGAGCTAAGCTAGTTAGGCATTCAGTATTGTATTGTGTTAATTTATGTAAGTTAAATGGTGG
>NW_024749936.1:0-67144 GCF_018991925.1 Homarus americanus | reverse complement strand
CTCTCTTTCTCTTTCTCTTCGATATCACTTGTTTTCCCTTCCTCTGCCTTTTCTCATCTTCTCCCTCTTCTTCCACGCCTTCTTTTCTCTCCCTCCTCCCTCTACTCCATCCTCCCTCCCCTTTTCCTCTCTTCCTCTTCCTTTCCCCTCCAGTAGGAGTCATCAAAGGGGAGAGGTCGCGTTTGTAGTGCAGGATGTGTGTGTGAGGGGTGACTCGGCGTATCCTATTAGGACCTTCTTGAGGGCGTGAAGGACAGGGTAGGACTCCCGGGGCGTGGTTACCCTTAGGAGGAGAGGGGTTAGGGGGTAGCATAGGTCCTCTACCATCCTTCCCTTTATTTTCCCCTTCCCCCTCCCAGGCACTTAGCTCTATGATTTAACCCCTTTAGTACGATGATTTAACCCCTTCAGTATGATGATTTAACCCCTTCAGTATGATGACTTAACCCCTTGAGTACGATGCCATAGTACTCAAGGCGTTAATACGAAGGCAACGGGTCCTTCTCTCAGCTAGGAGGTGAGAGAAGTTGTTAGGTGTCTCAGGACTTCCTAGGAGCATCACAGAATCTCCTAGGCGTTTTAGCAGACTTCCTAGGGGTTTCACGGAATCTACTAGGAGTCTTAAAACCTCTTTGGAATGTTATAGGACCTGCGAGGAATCTCAGGTACTGCTAGGGAGTGTCACAGCTGCTAGAATTGTCACAGGAGCTGCTAGGAGTGTCACAGGGGCAGCTAGGGTTGTCACAGGAGCTGCTAGGAGTGTCATTACCTGCTAGGAGTCCCAGGAACTGCTAGGAGAGTATCTCGGGACCTGCTAAGAGTCTCGGAAGCTGCTAGGAGTGTCACAGGGGCAACTAGGGTTGTCACATGAGCTGCTAGGAGTGTCAGTACCTGCTAGGAGTCCCAGGAGCTGCTAGGAGAGTATCTCGGGACCTGCTAGGAGTCCTAGGAACTGCTAGAAGTGAGGGGCGTTACCCACTCGTCACAGCCAACTGGGGTAGTTAGGTCACGTGACGGCGCTCGCTCTCGCATCTGTCACGGGTTCCGTCTCGCCTCACATGGGCGGCCAAGCGCGGGCGTGGGCGTGCATGAGTGGTGTCGTGGACGTGCGAAGATGTTTTCGTGGGCGGCCAAGCGCGGGCGTGCATGAGCAGGCCATGGGCTATGAAGGTGCTGCAAGGTCGGCGTTGCTAAGGGTGTTGTCTGGGTGCAATGTGCTGGCTGGGCGTGTGGGGTGCTGCCGTGGGCGTGTGGGGTGCTGCCGTGGGCGTGTGGGGTGCTGCCGTGGGCGTGTGGGGTGCAGTCGTGGGCGTTGTGAGGTTGCTATCGTGAGGGTGCGAGGCGTGGGCGTGCTATAGCCGCCCGCCCGCCCATTCCTCCACTCTCGTTACTAATTACATCTAATAAATTAATAGTTATTATCGTATTTTTTTCATATATTATACACCGCCTGCCTCCCTCCACCTCCTCCCTCCACCCCACTCTCTCCCGACCTCCCTCCACCTCCATCCTCCCCTCACCTCCATCCTCCTCACCCCATCCCCTCACCTCCATCCTCCTCACCCCATCCTCCTCACCTCCATCCTCCCCACCTCCATCCCCCCTCACCTCCATCCCCCCCCATCCCTCCCCTCACCTCCCTCCTCACCCTCCCCTCACCTGTCATACCTGCATCTCCCCAACCGCTTCTTCGCGGTCGTGTAAGAGGAGGGGGGGGGGTAATTTGTAGATTTTTTGTGGTTTTAATTTTTGTAATTGTGTTTACGGTATGTTGTTATTGTTGTTTGTTGTTATTGTTGTTTGTTGTTATTGTTGTTTGTTGTTATTGTTGTTTGTTGTTATTGTTGTTTGTTATTGTTGTTTGTTGTTATTGTTGTTTGTTGTTATTGTTGTTTGTTATTGTTGTTTGTTGTTATTGTTGTTTGTTGTTATTGTTTTGTGTTTGTTATTGTTGTTTGTTTTTGTTTGTTGTTGTTGTTGTTGTTGTTGTTGTCCGCCTAACTCTCGCAGTATTGCCAACTTATTGTTAACCTTCACCCTGCCCTTTACAGTATTACCAACGTGTCATTACCCCTCGCCAACATCACCTTCTCCTCCACCCCACACAGCAGTGTTACCAATGATATTCTTACCCCACACTTTTGCAGTATTGCCAACGTGTTTTGTTTTTTTATCCCAAAGTAAATTAGTCTGTTTATAATGACTCTAGCAGTGTTACTAAGGTTATTTTTCCAGTTTACTTCCTGCAGTATTACCAATTTTTTACGTACCCTAAACAACGTAATTAGTACATAACGAGTAATTCAGTGTTGCCAATTCTCCCCTCCCCCCGATTATATCCGCAGTATTGCCAATATAATTTTTCCGTCCGTGATGTTAAACTAACGCTTGGGATGACAGCTGGCCCTTGATGACGTGATAATGGCGACCTTTTGAGCCCTGTGTGTGGGGGGGAGGGGAGGAGGAGGGGTTCTGATCCTGGTGTGGGGGGGTAGGGGGTGATGGGGGAGGGAGGTGGGTGTACTGAGGTTATCCTGGGGCGGCACAACACTGGGTGGTGGTGGCTTCCGGCCCTTGGTGCCTCGGCCATTAAGGGGGCAAGGATAGTGTGAGGGGGCGTGGTGGAGGGGCGGGTAGGGAGGATGAGAGAACTGATGCGACAGTATAAATGGCGACGTCACAGTATAGGTTATGACGTCACAGTATAGGTTATGACGTGACAGTATATAGGTTATGACGTCACAGTATAGGTTATGACGTCACAGTATATATGTAGGTTATGACGTCACAGTATATAGGTTATGACGTCACAGTATATAGGTTATGACGTCACAGTATATAGGTTATGACGTCATTATTGTTGTCATCATTTGGTGGGTCAACAATGGACGTGTGTTGACGATAATAACAAGCGGCCGTGTCTTGTATTTGTCTACGGATCCGAAACAAACACACAAACACACACACACACATACACACACACACACACACACACACATACACACTGTTCTATTGTGTGTGTGTTATTAATTCAGGCCTTGATTATGGGGTATTGTGTGTGTGTATGTCGTAGCCTTGGTTGGTGAAGGGGGTTTACTGGTGTGTGTGTGTGTGTGTGTGTGTGTGTATAGTGTGTGTTCGGGTCGGGTCATAATAGTCGGATAGCAAGTTGATGGGTCTTCTTGTAGGTTGGTCGGGTTGGGTTGGTCGGGTTACCTTGTATCTGATATGGCTGATTGGAAGTAGATTCTCATGTGATTAGCTAATTAAGAATTTTTTCCCTACGTTTGATTGGCTGACGTGTCTGGAGTTTTGAGATGTATTCTGCCTTGTGATTGGCCGTTCAGATGTTGTTTAGTGTTGTAGCATTGGGTCTCGCTTCTCATTGGTTAAGACAGACGCAACAGAGATAGTGATTGGGTAAGGAAGATGTAAATCCTGAGTGGTGATTGGTGGGTTTAAAAAGATTCGTTTGGTCTTGATCGTTACACTCATTCCCTTCCTTCCTTCATTTTATTCCTTCCTTCCTTCTTTCCTTCATTCATTTAGCTTTCAGTAGACAGCCAACAGACGTTTGGCAACATCAATAGACAACTGACACCTCTGACAGCCGGGTGTTATCAGCGTGGGGCGGCAAACCTGTGGTGTAATGGTCAGCATGTTCGCCTCTCAAGCGAGCGGATCCGAGTTCGATCCCCGGGCAGAGTGAAACTATGGCCAAGTTTCTTTACTCCATTTGCCTCTACCCAGCAGCAGGTAGTAAACAGCTACCAAACAGGGAGGTACTGCCGCCTGGGAAGATATTGGAAGCATAATGTGTTGTCTAATGGTAGACCCTGCTGCCATATGTGACCAAGTCCCAGGTTGATGATCTGACTTTCTGCCTCATTTACACACAATTGCAGGGTCTCAATTGTTTCTCTTACCTTGACAACACAACATACTGTATATTGTTTCTCACTCTTGATCTTTTTTATTTTTGTATGTTTTTATGGTTCTTTATCATCATCATCACCATTATTATTATTATTAATAATATTATTATTGTTATTGTTATTGTTATTATTATTATTATTACAGTGGTGTTATTATTATAATTATTTTATTTTCAATTTTTTATTTTTTATTATTTTATTTACTATGAATTTATTATTATTAGTTTTATTATTATTTTTATTATTATTATTATTATTATTATTATTATTATTATTACTACTACTACTACTACAACATTTTCGCCCCCCCAGGCCCCGATGTGGGTCAGTGACCTGTGCCCGGGTGGGCTAATCCCCGTAAAAAAAAAGAAAGAAAAGTAATTGGGAACCTGGACACTGAGTCATGCAGCTCGCTAACTCAGGGTGTGGTTGTTGTGTTGGCGACAGCTTCTACACCTTAAACACTGATTCATGCAACTCGCTAACTCAGGGTGTGGTTGTTGTGTTGGCGACAGCTTCTACACCTTAAACACTGCGTCATGCAACTCGTTAACTCAGGGTGTGGTTGTTGTGTTGGCGACAGCTTCTACACCTTAAACACTGATTCATGCAACTCGTTAACTCAGGGTGTGGCTGTTGTGTTGGCGACAGCTTCTACACCTTAAACACTGATTCATGCAACTCTCGTTAACTCAGGGTGTGGCTGTTGTGTTGGTGACAGCTTCTACACCTTAAACACTGGGTCATGCAACTCGTTAACTCAGTGTGTGGCTGTTGGTGACAACTTCTACACCTTAAACACTGGGTCATGTAACTCGTTAACTCAGGGTGTGGCTGTTGGTGACAGCTTGTACACCTTAAACACTGGGTCATGCAACTCGTTAACTCAGGGTGTGGCTGTTGGTGACAGCTTCTACACCTTAAACACTGGGTCATGTAACTCGTTAACTCAGTGTGTGGCTGTTGGTGACAGCTTCTACACCTTAAACACTGGGTCATGTAACTCGTTAACTCAGGGTGTGGCTGTTGGTGACAGCTTCTACACCTTAAACACTGGGTCATGCAACTCGTTAACTCAGGGTCTGGTTGTTGGTGACAGCTTCTACACCGTAAACACTGGGTCATGTAACTCGTTAACTCAGTGTGTGGCTGTTGGTGACAGCTTCAACACCTTAAACACTGGGTCATGTAACTCGTTAACTCAGGGTGTGGCTGTTGGTGACAGCTTCTACACCTTAAACACTGGGTCATGCAACTCGTTAACTCAGGGTGTGGTTGTTGTGTTGGCGACAGCTTCTACACCTTAAACATTGGGTCATGCAACTCGTTAACTCAGGGTGTGGTTGTTGTGTTGGCGACAGCTTCTACACCTTAAACATTGGGTCATGCAACTCGTTAACTCAGGGTGTGGTTGTTGTGTTGGCGACAGCTTCTACACCTTAAACAAATTCACGCCTAGGCGGCCCTTGGGTCGGCCATCCACTATTTCGATGGGCAACCATTATTATCAGCGTGGGACGGTAGACAGGAGGGGACAGCTGTATCTGGAGGGAGCAGTATGCTAATGTATGTAAATCGGCTGTACTGGTGGCGACTCCCTTATATGGAGAGAGAGAGAGAGAGAGAGGACAGGATGATTAACGTGTAATTCTAACCCCCAGGTATTGTGATAGTGGTGATGGTGGTGGTGGTAATGAGAGTGATGGTGGTAGTTATGGTGATGGTGGTAGCTGTGGTTGGTGATGGTGGTAGCTGTGGTGGTGATGGTGGTAGCTGTGGTGGTAATGATGGTGGCAGTGGTGGTAATGATGGTGGCAGTGGTGGTAATGATGGTGGCAGTGGTGGTAATGATGGTGGTAGTTGTGATGATGGTGGTAGCTGTGATAGTGGTGGTGATGTGGTAGTTGTTTACATATTTATTCTTATTACATCCTATTGTTTACATATTATATCTTATTGTTTACATCTTGTTTACGTAATTTCTCTCTTGTTTACAGGTATGGACGAGGTGGAGAACTGTCATGAGGTGTACTGTACGGTAATGAGTAGTGGTTGTAGTGGTAGTAGTGAAGGTAGTTATTGTGGTAGTGGCGGTAATTGTGATGGGTAGTTGTGGTAGTGGGATAATAGTGGTAGTAGTGATGGTGGTAATGGTGTTGGTGGTGAGGGTGTACTAATATTCAGTGTGTGTGTGTGCGTGTGTGTGTGTGTGTGAGGGAGAGAGGGTTGAGGGACACACATACACACACACCGTCAGATAGGTAATGTGTGTGGGCGTAATTGGTTCAGGTGTGGGTGTAGGTTGTCCAGGTGTGGGCGTAATTGGTTCAGGTGTGGGTTGTAGGTGGTCCAGGTGTGGGGCGTAATTGGTCCAGTGTGTGGTGGTTGTGTAGGTGGTCAAGGTGTGGGCGTAATTGGTTCAGGTGTGGGTGTAGGTGTTCCAGGTGTGGGGGTAATTGGTTCAGGTGTGGGTGTGGTGGTGTGTGGTCCAGGTGTGGGCGTAATTGGTCAGTGTGTGGGTGTGTGTTCCAGGTGTGGGGTGTGGTCCAGGTGGGCGTGGGCGGTGTAGGTGGTCCAGGTGTGGGCGTATTAGTCCAGGTGTGGGGTGGTCCAGGTGTGGGCGTAAGGTGGTCCAGGTGTGGGCGTCCAGGTGTGGGGCGTAGGTCCAGGTGTGGGCGTGTTGGTCCAGGTGTTGGTCCAGGTGTGGGCGTAAGTGGAGCGTAATTGGTGTGGGGTTCAGGTGTGGGACGTACTGTCCAGGTGTGGGTGTAGGTGGTCCAGGTGTGTGGCCAGTGGGGGTCCAGGTGTGGGTGCATTGGTCCAGGTGTACTGGTCCAGGTGTGTGGGTGGTGTGTAGGTGGTGGGTGTGGGCGGGTGGGCCAGGTGTGGGTGTGGGCGTGGGCCAGTGGGCGTGGTGGGCCAGGTGTGGGCGTGGTTGGTCCAGGTGTGGGCGTAAGTGATCCAGGTGGGCGTAAGTGGTCCAAGTGTGGGCGTGGTGGTCCTGGTGTGGGCGTAAGTGGTCCAGGTGTGGGCGTAGGTGTCCTCCTCGGCACACCTGTATGGAGAGGCCGGAGGGAGGGCGAGGCGGAGGACCAAACTCAGGTGTGTTCTGGGAGTTAATTACAGGTAGCTTGGTGGGGTGGATGATCAGCTGTTGGAGGGGGTGATCAGCTGTTGGGTGAGGGGGGTGATCAGCTGTTGGGTGAGGGTGATCAGCTGTTGGGGGTGGATGATCAGATGTTGGAGGGGGGTGATCAGCTGTTTGGGTGAGGGGGTGATCAGCTGTTGGGGGAAGGTGGTGGTCAGCTGTTGGGTGAGGGGAAGGGGGGGTGTTCTCGTGATATTGCAGACTTGTTTGATGGGTGTGTGGGCGTGAGTGTGAGGTAGAAGGCATGTGTGGGCGTGGGTGTGAGGAAGAAGGAGTGTGTGGGCGTGAGTGTGAGGTAGAAGGCGTGTGAGGTAGAAGGCGTGTGACACCCTCACTTTCCCAGCGTGAGTACAGTAGCAAAAGTTGTACATTGCTAAGAAGACGAGTTTTGAAACACGAAGTAGGCGAAGATTATTTCTGCCATGTTGCTTTTGATATTGGCAGTAATGTTTGTGTTTGAAGTCATGTTTTTTTTCTGTTATAATAAGTCAGTGTCATTCAAGATGAAAATTGTTCATGACATTTTAACCCAAAAGGCACTCAAGTATAGGACCCCTGTAGTAGATAAAACCCCTACAGTAGTAGAATCCCCAGCTTAGTGTCTATACCTATGTTTATAACATGGTTAGGGTTGTATAGGATGTACTGTACTCTGTGAGCTTATTTAGGCCTCACGGAGCTTGGCCGGTAGGTGACCGAGCGATGTAATGGCCCCTGTCTCATCAACAGAAGTATTATATAAATGGGTTATTTACATCTGATTTATATTCAGATTCATCCCCTTGTAACTTTCCACTGGCTATGAGGTGACATGTTCAATGCACGTGATAAGGTGTGCCCACGGGAAGCTGCGTCTTACTATGCTGAGTAAAGGCATAAAGTAGCTGGCTCCTGGCTACCTAAAGCGAGCAATAGTTTGATATCCTTGACTAGAGGAAGACGTTATTTGAGAGCCGCAGTGGATGGCTCCGTCTTCCCTCGAGGGGGAACGACGTACCTATTCCCTTCTCCCTCGATGGGTCACTACTCGAGTCTCACTCACAACTTAATATCGAACGGACGTTGATTCACGTCTACTGTATTTACATAGACGCCGTCCCTTTCTCATCACACTCATAAATAGTGGAACTTACGGTTGATCTACACTCAGGAATTATACAAATAATACGTTTTTAATAAAAGAAGAAACTTCAATTGGGTTTCGTTACTAAATCCCAATATAATAAATATGTGAACCAACCTGGTTAACTTGGAATTAACCAACTAGGTTCAAGGCGTGTGTGGGCGTGAGTGTGAGGTAGAAGGCGTGCGTGGGCGTGAGTGTGAGGTAGAAGGCGTGTGTGGGCGTGAGTGTGAGGTAGAAGGCGTGTGTGGGCGTGAGTGTGAGGTAGAAGGCGTGTGTGGGCGTGAGTGTGAGGTAGAAGGCGTGTGTGGGCGTGGGTGTGAGGTAGAAAGCGTGGGTGAGAATTGAGAAGGCGTGGGTGTGGGGTAGATGGCGTGGGTGGGCGGTAGAGGCGTGGGTGGGCGGTAGAAGGCGTGGGTGGGCGATAGAAGGCGTGTTTGGGCGATAGAAGGCGTGGGTGTGAGGTAGAAGGCGTGGGTGGGCGGTAGAAGACGTATGTGGGCGTGTCGAGGAATGCATGGGTGCGGCTTTGATATGACTTGTATGGGTGTGTCAGAAGGCGTGTGTGGGCGTGGGTCCGAGAGCTTCCGTTGCGAGTCATAAGGGAAGGGGTGGGGGAGGAGGGGTGTTGGGGGAAGGGGGGGGGGAACCGGTTTGAGATGGCTGCTGTTTTTGTCACTACCTGAGAATGTGGCCGCTCCTCCTCCTCATCATCTCCTAATTACTCATCTTTCCCCTCGTCTTTATTCTTCCTATTTTTCTCTCTATTCATATATCTTCTTTTTCTCGACCTCAATCTCAACTCCTGCTTCCTCCTCTTCCTTTTGGCTACTCTTCTTTCCCCTTCCCCTCCTCTTCTCCCCTCCCCGCCAACTTTCCCCCTCTTCTCCATTACTCGTCCCCAACTACTCCTCTTCCTGTCCTCAAATCATCTTCCTCCTCTTCTTCACTCGTCCTCTCAACAACTACCACCTCTTCTACATTTCAACTAAACTATAAACGCGCCTCTTTATCCCTCCAGTAGGTCAGGTCAGGTCAGGTCAGGTCAGGTAAGATTAATTAGGTCAGGTTTTGTTAAATTCAGGTTAGGTCACGCTAGGTTATGTTAGATTAAGTTAGGTCAGGTCAGGTCAAGTGTGGGTTAAAGAATCTTAATTTGCACTCCCTCGAGAGGCGTAGAGTGAGGGGCGATATGATCGAGGTGTATAACTGGAAGTCAGGGCTAAACAAAGGTGATACAGTATAACAAAGGTACTCAAACTATCCAACCAGGAGGGAACTCGTAGCAATGGTTTAATTTAGACAAATTAAGATTTAGGCGCGAGATAGGTAAACATTTGTTTGGAAATAGAGTAGTGGATGAGTGGAACAAGTTACCAAACATCATCACTAACTGGAACACGCTGGATAGCCTCAAACATAGGGTGGATGAGCGATAGGGGTTGGGTGTAAACGGGACTGCCCAGTAGGGGGCCAATAGTTACTGTTTCCTCCAGTCATATGTCACTCCACACTTCCATATGGTGCGTAATACGAATCCGTCAACGATTTTACTTATTATTATTATTATTTATGGCCTGAGTCGACCGTATTAGTGTGTTTGTGTATCATATTTACACACACACACACACACACACACACACACACACACAAAGTTATCCTCGTACCAAAATAAATGTAAAACCTCTGTGCGTATTTTGGTCCGGCGGATGGGACATTGTTTCTGCGTTAAGGTCATCCCTCACAGAAACCGGAAGAGAAAAAAACAACTGCAGATAAGGGATAACTCATGTAGCCTCTATATAGCTGAGGAAAGGACGTCACTGGGCTGTAGAGGCGATTTAACCAACGTCACACCACATCTTACCTGGCACTTCCCTCCCCCCCTCCTCCTCCTCCCCCTCCTTATCCGTTCTGTCACCCCATCTTTTTCCATCTCTCTCCCCCACTCCCAATGCCCTCTCCCCTGGCCCCTACCTCCATCCCCACCTTCCTCCCCACTCTTGCCCCCTCTCATTCTCCATAAAGACGTATCCAAATCACCCTCCTGTTCCTCCCCTCCTCAATCCTCTGCATCCTCCCCATCCTTCTCATCTACAACATCCAATTCTCTCCTCCTCTCACCTCACCTCCTCACCTCCTCACCTCCCCCCCACCTCACCCCCTCACCCTCCTCCACCCTCCCTCTCACCCTCCCCCACCCTCTTCCACCCTCCCCCTCCACCTCCACCCTTCTCCTCCCCTCTCACCCTCCACCCTCCTCCTCACCCTCCTTTCTCCCCTTCTCACCCTCACCCTCCCTCTCACCCTTCTCCCTCACCTCCTTCTCCTCACCCTTCTCATCTCACCCTCCCTCTCACCCCCTCTCACCCTTTCCATCTCACCTCCTCTCACCTCTCACCCTCCTCCTCACTTTCCCCATCCCTCTCACTTCTCTCACCATTCACTTTCATCCTTCTCATCATCCTCTCCCTTCATCATCTCCCTTCACCTCACTGTCCCCATCACCACCCTACCGGATGTTTTACCGGTCTAACATTCTTGGCTGGTGCTCTGGTGTGACTGGTACTGGATCCCCAACTGGTGGTGGTGATAGTGACTGGTTAGTGGTAGGTGGTGGTGGTGATAGGACTGGTTAATGGGTGGTGGTGATAGAAGTGGGTTAGTGGGTAGTGGGTGTTAGTGAGTGGTTATGGTAGGGGTGGTGTTAGTGAGTGGTTAGTGTAGGGGTGGTGTTAGTGGAGTGGTTAGTGGTAGGGGGTAGAGAAGTGGTTAGTGGTGTTAGTGGGAGTGGTTAGTGGCAGGGGTGGTGTTAGTGATGGGTTAGAGGGTGGTGTTAGTGATGATTAGTGGTAGGGGGTGTGTTGGTGAAGTGGGTGGAGGGGTGGTGTTAGTGGAGTGGTTAGTGGTAGGGGTGGTGGAGTGAAGTGGTTGGGTAGGGGTGGTAGTGAAGTGGTATGGTAGGGTGTGGTGATAGTGAAGTGGGTAGGGTAGGGGTGGGTGATAGTGAAGTGGTTAGTGGTAGGGGTGGTGATAGTTGAGTGGTTAGTAGGTGGTGATAGTGAAGTGGTAGGGGTGGTAGTGAAGTGGTAAGTGGTAGGGTGTAAGATAGTGAAGAGTGGTAGGGTGGTGATAGGAAGTGGTTGGGGGTGGTGGTGGTAGGTGATAGTGTGGTAGGGGTGGTGATAGTAAGTGGTTAGTGGTAGGGGTGGTGGGAGATAGTGGAGTGCTTATGGTAGGGGGTGGTGGTGGTGATAGTGGACTGGTTAGTGGTAGGGGGTGGTGTTTAGTGGAGTGCTTAGTGGTAGGGGGGTGGTGTTAGTGGAGTGGTTAGTGGTAGGGTGGTGTTAGTGGACTGGTTAGTAGTGGTGGTGGTGATAGTGGACTGGTTAGTGGTAGGGGGTGGGTAGGGGAGTGGTTAGTGGTAGGGTGGTGTTAGTGGACTGGTTAGTGGTAGGGGTGGTGTTAGGGGGACTGGTTAGTGGTAGGGGTGGTGGTGGTGATAGTGACTGGTTAGTGGTAGGGGGTGGTGTTAGTGGAGTGCTTAGTGGTAGGGGGTGGTGTTAGTGGAGTGCTTAGTGGTGTGGTGTTAGTGGGAGTGGTTAGTGGTAGGGGGGTGGTAGGGGAGGGTTAGGGTAGGGGTGGTGTTAGTGGACTGGTTAGTGGTAGGGGTGGTGGTGATAGGAGTGCTTAGTGGTAGGCGGTGGTGTTAGGTGGAGTGGTAGGGGGTGGTGTTAGTGGACTGGTTAGTGGTAGGGGGTGGTGGTGGTGATAGTGGACTGGTTAGTGGTAGGGGTGGTGGTAGTGGGAGTGGTTAGTGGTAGGGGGTGGTGTTAGTGGACTGGTTAGTGGTAGGGGGTGGAAAGTGAATGGTTAGTGGTAGGGGTGGTGGTGGTGATAGTGGACTGGTTAGTGGGGGTGGTGTTAGTGGAGTGGTTAGTAGGGGGTGTGTTAGTGGAGTGGTTATGGTAGGGGTGGTGTTAGTGGACTGGTTAGTGGTAGGGGGTGGTGGTGGTGAGGGACGGGTGGTAGGGGGTGGTGTTAGTGGAGTGCTTAGTGGTAGGGGTGGTGTTAGTGGAGTGGTTAGTGGTAGGGGGTGGTGTTAGTGGACTGGTTAGTGGTAGGGGTGGGTGGGTGATAGTGACTGGTTAGTGGTGTGGTGGTGGGTGAGAAGATGGTTAGTGGTAGGTGGGTAGTGGGACTGTTATGGTAGGGGTGGAGTTAGGGAGTGCTTAGTGGTAGGGGTGGTGTTAGTGGAGTGCTTAGTGGGGGGTGGTGTTAGTGGAGTGGTTAGTGGTAGGGGGTGGTGTTAGTGGAGTGGTTAGTGGTAGGGTGTGGTAGTGGACTGGTTGTGGTAGGGGTGGTGGTGGTGATAGTGGAGTGCTTAGTGGTAGGGGGTGGTGTAGGGAGTGGTTAGTGGTAGGGGTGGTGTTAGGACTGGTGTGTAGTACTGGTTAGTGGTGGGGTGGTGGTGGGTGGGACTGGTTAGGTGGGTGTGAGTGGGTGGTAGGGGTGGTGTTAGGGAGTGGTTAGTGGGTGGGTGTAGTGGACTGGTTAGGTGGGGGGTGGTGGTGGAAGGTGACTGTTAGTGAGTGCTTAGTAGGGGTGGTAGAGGAGTGGTTAGTGGTAGGGTGTGGTGATAGTGGAGTGGTTAGGTAGGTGGTGGTGGTGGGTGAAAGTGAGTGGTTAGTGGTAGGGGGTGGTGGTGGTGATAGTGATCTGTTAGTGGTAGGGGTGGTGATGGTGAAGTGGTTAGTGGTGGGGTGGTGTTAGTGGTAGGGGGTGGTGGTGGTGATAGTGGAGTGGTTAGGTGTAGGGGGGTGGTGGTGATAGTGAGTGGTTAGTGGTAGGGGTGGTGGTGGTGGTGGTGAAAGTGGAGGTAGGGTGGTGGTGGTGATAGTGGACTGGTTAGTGGTAGGGGTGGTGGATAGTGAAGGGTTAGTGGTAGGGGTGTGGTGGTGATAGGGAGTGGTTAGGGTAGGGGTGGTGGTGGTGATATGGAGTGGTTAGTGGTAGGGGTGGCGTGAAAGTGGAGGGTTAGTGGTAGGGGGTGGTGGTGGTGAAAGGAGTGGGAGTTAGTGTAGGGGGTGGTGATAGTGGAGTGGTAGTGGTAGGGGGTGGTGATAGTGAAGTGGTTAGTGGTAGGGGTGGTGTTAGTGGACTGTTAGTGTAGGGGGTGGGGTGGTGGTGGATAGTGGACTGTTAGTGGTAGAGGTGTGGTGGTGGTGATAGTGGACTGGTTAGTCGAGTGGTTAGTGGTAGGGGGTGGTGGTGGTGATGTAGTGGTTAGTGGTAGGGTGGTGTTAGTGGAGTGGGTGTTAGGAGTGGTTAGGGTGGTGTAGTGGATGGTTAGTGGTAGTGTGTTAGTGGAGTGGTTAGTGGTAGGGGTGGTGTTAGTGGAGGGTTAGTGGTAGGGGGTGGTGTTAGTGGACTGAGAGTGGTAGGGGTGGTAAAGGTGAGTGGTTAGTGGTAGGGGTGTGTTAGGAGTGGTTAGGTGGTAGGGGTAAGGTGAGTGGGTTAGTGGTAGGGGTGGTGGTGGGTGATAGTGGAGTGGTTAGGTAGGGGTGGTTAGCTGGAGTGGTTAGTGGTAGGGGTGGTGTTAGTGATGGTTAGTGTAGGGGGTGTTAGTGAGTGGTTATAGGTGGTGTTGGTGGGAGTGGTAGTGGTAGGGGTGTGTTATGGAGTGGTTAGTGGTAGGGGTGGTGTTAGTGGAGTGGTTAGTGGTAGGTGTGTGGTAGTGGAGTGGTTAGTGGTAGGGGTGGTGTTAGTGGTGGGTATTGTTAGTGGAGTGGTTAGTGGTAGGGGGTGGTGTTAGTGGAGAGGTTAGTGGTAGGGGTGGTGTTGGTGGAGGTTAGTGGTAGGGGTGGTGTTAGTGGAGAGGTTAGTGGTAGGGGTGGTGTTGGTGGAGTGGTTAGTGGTGGGGGGTGGTGGAGTGGTTAGTGGTAGGGGTGGTGGAGTGGTTGGTGGTGGTGGTGGTAATAAAGTGGTAGGTGGTGTTAGTGGGTGGTTAGTGGTTGGGGTGATTGTTGAATTGGAGTGGTTAGGTGGTAGATTGGTGGTGGTGGAGTGGTTAGTGGTAGGGGGTGGTGGTGGAGTGGTTGAGTGGTAGAATTGGTGATGATTGGAGTGGTTAGTGGTAGGTGGTGGTGGTGGAGTGGTTAGTGGTAGGTGGTGGTGGTGGGTGGTAGAGTTGGTGGTGGTGGGTGGTTGATGGTAGGGGTGGTGAGTGGTTAGTGGTGAGGGGTGGTGGGTGGTTGAGTGGTGAGGGGTGGTGGTGGTGGAGTGGTTAGTGGTAGGGGTGGTGGTGGTGTGGGTAGTAGTATGGTAGGGGTGTGGTGGTGGTGATTGGTTAGTGTTGGGGGTGGTGGTGGTGGTGGTGGGTGGTTAGTGGTAGGGGGGTGGTGGTGGTGGGTGGTTAGTGGTAGGGTTGGTGGTGGTGGAGTGGTTGGTGGTAGGGTGGTGGTGGTGGAGTGGTTAGTGGTAGGGGGTGGTGGTGGTGTTAGTTGTTGAAACAGTTTATTTAGCCATAAAAACACAGATACAGAGTGGATAATAATAACAATATTAACATGGCTGAGCCAGTTGAGAACCTGAGCTCTCTTTGAGGCACCTGATATATACTATACATTTATCTCAAGGAAGTATTATGTAACATTTAGTATCATCTGGAATAGTACAATAGCATGGTGGTGATAATACCATCTCATAATGTTACCACGATTTATCACTTCAATATTTATTTATTATTTATTAATTATTTTTTATTTAAATTATAAGTATGTTCATAAATCACAGTGGAATTTAAAAAAAACATAAGTATAATGGGGAGCAGTACAACCTGGGTTGTACAGTAATAAAGTTGAACAAGAGGACGGGGCTGTCAGGATTGTCTAGTTGGCAATTATGTTTATTGCAATGGTAATTACTTATCTATTTACATGATAATTTCGATAAACGGTAGTGATGTTAATAGAAGTGATAATAGAAGTAGTAGTGGTGGTGTTAGTGGTAGTTTTGGTGATAGTGGAGTGGTTCGTGGTAA
Organism: Homarus americanus; assembly: GCF_018991925.1. Taxonomy (NCBI): domain Eukaryota; kingdom Metazoa; phylum Arthropoda; class Malacostraca; order Decapoda; family Nephropidae; genus Homarus; species Homarus americanus. The sequence continues at coordinate 51,896 of NW_024749936.1, read as the reverse complement.
TAGTGGGGCGGTAGTAATAATAGTGGTGGTTAGTGGTGGTAATGGTAGTGGTGGTAGTGGTAATAATACTGGTCATTAGTACGTAGAAGTTAATATACTCAGTTAAGTATGTTCTCAAATCTCTAGTTCATTAAGGCACCAACATTAACCTATGAGAATGTTTTTGTCGTAACTTAAGAGAATCAGTTATAGTTCTCTCTCACCTCCTGAACTAAGAGAAAATATAACCTCATGACCCATAATGACTTCTTCCCTGCCAGGTGTGCTGTTCAGGGCAGGTAGGACCAGGAAAAGTTGGAGAGAGAGAGAGAGAGAAGAGAGGAGAGAAAGAAGAGAGAGAGAGGAGAGAGAGAGAGAGAGAGAGAGAGAGAGAGAGAGAGAGAGACCCTTCTCTCCCACAATGTTTATTTACAATTGATTCATCCATAAATTCTCCCGTGTGTAGTGGTCGTATAGTAAGGCTTTGTTGACGTATTGTTTCGTTCGTAACCATTCTTATTATTACTATGTTTACGTGGCTGTCACTTCAGGTCAGTCAGTCAGTCTGCTGGTTACATTATCTTACTACTGTTTTCATTCTTCATTCAGGTGGTGGTGGATCACGTGTGTGTGTGTGTATCTGTAGGCTACGGTGACTCACAGCGCCTGCAGCGGGAGGGGGGAGGAGGGTCAGAGTCCTGGGAAATTACGACGTGTGTGTGTGTGTTGTGTTGTGTGTGTGTGTGTGATAATAATTAACGGTTTATTGAAAAGTTGTGCAGCCCAAAGGCTGAAAATATACATTAGACAAAAATGACTTATTACATACAAAGACATGGGGTGGGTGAGTCGTTTAACAAAAGCTTATTACTGAAAGGAGAAGGAACATGAATTGAACATACAAATTATTATAGTTTACAGTTGATGGCCCGGGCGTGGGTTGGCTTGAGATACCAGGTGGTGTGGTGTTCACGTGGTGTAGTAACTCGTCCTCGGGTGTGTAAGACAAGATAGGGAAGGTAGGAATTAATACAAAGACGGTCATAGACAGACAGACAGACAGAAAAGACGGTCATAGACAGACAGACAGACTAAAGTATATGTCTGACAGCTATGGTGAACTAAGTCTTGAGGTACGTCTTATACCATCTACAGTCACCACCTGCGATTACTGGCACCTGTTGTCACCTCTCACCACCACCACACCTAACTACCACCACCACACCTAACTACCACCACCACACCTAACTACCACCACCACACCTAATCCACCACCACACCTAACTACCACCACCACACCTAACCACCATCATCACACCTAATTACCACCACCACACCTAACTACCACCACCACACCTAACTACCACCACCACCTCTTCCATACCTACCTACCTACCACCATTACAACCACCACCACACCCTACCGCCACCACTAGCACCAGCACCTGTCAGAGAAAGAGGAAGGAGGCGTAACCAAGTGCTCTCCACCCGCGGATAAATCTGGATTCACACTACAAAACGGCAACAAAGCCTTAGAAAAACGCGTGAGGGGGTCCATGGTTGGAGTCTTGGTGGGGAGGGGGGGCTACACGAGTGTGTGTGGTAGTAGTATAGACCTTGTTACGAGGGGAGAGGGAGGGGGAGAAGATGGGGTGAGGAAAATGGGGGTGACAAAGCTTGAGTACAGTTTGTCTATTGTGAGTAATTCAGTCAGGTCTTGACACTGAGGGTGGTATCACTTCTCACCACCACGCAGGACAGAGGTTCATACACAAGAAATACAGCATATCCATTAACAGTTATATATATATATATATATATATATATATATATATATATATATATATATATATATATATATATATATATATATATATATATATATATATATATAGGTCAGAGTCATGTGGGTTGAAAGAGGGGGAAGAGGAGGGGTAGGAAGGGAAGTAGAGGGTAGGAGGAGAGGGAAAGAGGAAACGAGGGGAGGAGGAAACAGGGAAGAAGAGGAGAGGGAAAGGGAGGAAGGGGAGTAGGAGGTAAGGAAGAGGGAAGAGTAGAAGAAAGGAAACAGTTATTCAATAATATACTGTCGTCAAAGAGAGATTGTATTAGTCTCCTGTCAGTCTATGGTGCACAGTCTAGGGTGCACAGTCTATGGTGCACAGTTTAGGGTACATAGATCTATGGTACATAGTTCTATGGCAAGTCTATGGTGCACAGTCGATGGTGCACAGTCTAGGGTACATAGATCCATGGTACATAGATCTATGGTACACAGTCTATGGGGCACAGTCTAGGGTGCACAGTCTATGGTACACAGTCTAGGGTGCACAGTCTATGGTACACAGTCTAGGGTGCACATTCTAGGAGGCACAGTCTATGGTGCACAGTTTAGGTACATAGATCTATGGTACATAGTTCTATGGTGCACAGTCGATGGTGCACAGTCTAGGGTACATAGATCTATGGTACACAGTCTATGGTGCACAGTCTATGGTGCACAGTCTATGGTGCACAGTCTAGGGTACATAGATCCATGGTACATAGATCTATGGTACACAGTCATATGGGGCACAGTCTAGGGTACACAGTCTAGGGTGCACAGTCTAGGGTGCACAGTCTATGGTGCACAGTCTAGGGTACATAGATCCATGGTACATAGATTCATGGTACACAGCCTATGGGGCACAGTCTAGGTGCACAGTCTAGGGTGCACATTCTAGAGGCACAGTCTATGGTGCACAGTCTACGGTGCAGTCTAGGACACAGTCTAGGCACAGTCTATGGTACACAGCCTACGGTGCACATTCTAGAGGCACAGTCTATGGTGCACAGTCTATGGTACACAGTCTACGGTGCACAGTCTAGGTACACAGTCTAGGGTGCACAGTCTAGGGTGCACAGTCTATGGTACAAGTCTAGGTACATAGATCCATGGTACATAGATCTATGGCACAGTCTATGGGCACGTCTAGGGTGCACATTCTAGAGGCACAGTCTATGGTGCACAGTCTATGGTACACAGTCTACGGTGCACAGTCTAGGGTACACAGTCTATGGTGCACAGTCTGGGTGCACAGTCTAGGGTGCACAGTCTAGGGTGCACAGTATGGTACAAAGTCTATGGTACACAGTCTAGGGTGCACAGTCTATGATACAGTCTAGGGTGCACAGTCTATAGTACACAGTCTATGGTACACAGTCTATGGTACACAGACTAGGGTGCACAGAATATAGTACACAGTCTAGTGCACAGTCTATAGTACACATTCTAGGGGGGGACAGTCTAGGTGCACAGCCTAGGGTACACGGTCTATGTACACAGTCTAGGGTACACAGCCTTAGTGCACATTCTAGGTGCACATTCCAGGGTACGCAGCCTAGGGTGCACATTCTCGGTACACAGCCTAGGTGCACAGTTTAGGGTACACATTTAGGGTGCACATTCTAGGGTACACAGTCTAGGTACAGCCTAGGGTGCACAGTTTCCGGGTACACATTCTAGGGTACGCATTCTAGGGTGCATTCTGGGTACACAGCCTAGGGTGCACAGTTTAGTGCACAGTTTAGGTACACAGTCTATGGTGCACATTCTAGGGTGCACATTCTAGGGCACACAGCCTAGGGTGCACAGCCTAGGTGCCACAGCCTAGGGTGCACATTCTAGGGTGCACATTCCAGGGCACAGCCTAGGGTGCACATTCTATGGTACACAGTCTAGGGTGCACATTCTAGGAGGCACAGTCTATGGTGCACAGTCTATGGTACACAGTCTACGGTGCACAGTCTAGGGTACACAGTCTATGGTGCACAGTCTTGGGTGCACAGTATGGTACAAAGTCTATGGTACACAGTCTAGGGTGCACAGTCTATGATACACAGTCTAGGTGCACAGTCTATAGTACACAGTCTATGGTCACAGTCTATGGTACACAGACTAGGGTGCACAGAATATAGTACACAGTCTAGGGTGCACAGTCTAGTGCACATTCTGGGGGACAGTCTAGGGTACACGGTCTATGGTACACAGTCTAGTGCAGCCCATGGTACACAGCCTAGGGTACACGGTCTATGGTACACAGTCTAGGGTGCACAGTCTATGGTACACAGTCTAGGGTGCACATTCTAGGGTGCACATTCCAGGGTACGCAGCCTAGGGTGCACATTCTAGTGCACATTCTAGGCCACAGCCTAGGGTGCACAGTTTAGGGTACACATTCTAGGGTGCACAGTCTAGGGTACGCATTCTAGGGTACGCATTCTAGGCATTCTAGGGTGCGCATTCTAGGGTGCACAGTTTAGGTACACAGTCTAGGGTGCACATTCTAGGGTGCACATTCTAGGGGACACAGCCTAGGGGTGCACAGCTCAGGGTGCACAGCCTAGGGTACACAGCCCAGGGGTGCACAGCCTCCAGGGTACACAGCCTTGGGTACACAGCCTAGGTGCACAGCCTAGGGTACACAGCCCAGGTACACAGCCTAGGGTGCGCAGTCTAGGGTACAAGCCTAGGTGCACAGCCTAGGGTACACAGCCCTTGGGTACACAGCCTAGGGTGCACAGCCTTGGGTGCAATGCCAGCCTAGGGTACACAGCCTTGGGTACACAGCAGGGTGCACAGCCTAGGCACACAGCCCAAGGGCCACAGCCTTGGGTACACAGCCTAGGGTACACAGCCTAGGGTACACAGCCTAGGTACACAGCCTTGGGTACACAGCCTTGGGGTACACAGCCTTGGGTACACACAGCCTGGGTACACAGCCTAGGTACACAGCCTTGGGTACACAGCCTAGGGTGCACAGCCTTGCGTACACAGCCTAGGTACACAGCCTTGGGTACACAGCCTAGGGCACACAGCCTGGGTACACAGCCTTGGGTGCACAGCCTGGGTACACAGCCTTGGGTACAGCCTGCAGGGGTGCACAGCCTGTACACAGCCTGGGGTACACAGCCTTGGGTACACAGCCTTGGGTACACAGCCTAGGGTACAGCCTTGGGTACACAGCCTGGGTGCACAGCCTTGGGTACACAGCCTTGGGTACACAGCCTAGGGTGCACAGCCTTGGGTGCACAGTTTAGAGACATTTCCTGGCCCCACACCCACATACACCACGTTATTTTAGGTCATAAGGAGTGCTGACTGGGTGTGTGTGTGTGTGTGTCCGGTATGGTTGTGTCACTATAACTTGAGAACGGTAAGAGGTATAGTGTTGAGACTCGGTGTGTGTATGGTGTCCTCAAACCTGGTGTGACTGTAGGGTGAAGAGCTGTTGTTATAGTGATGTAGGTGAATATAAAGGTATGGGTGATAGTGTTGTAGATGTAGTGATATTGTGAAATGGAGACGTGTGTGTGTGTGTGTGTGTGTGTGTGTGTGTGTGTTATAAAGTAATTTGATAGGGGGAAGTTAGGTTAGGTTAAAGTAGGTCACGGTGTATTGTTAGGTAGTGACAACAATCACTATTACTACTATAGTACCAGTACCACCACCATCACTCATTACCACCACCATCATTACCACCCACACCATCATTACCACCACCACCACCTCACCATCATTACCACCCACCACCACAGTCACCACACTATCACCACTCCACCACACCTCACCACCACCACCACCACACACCATCACCACCACCCACCATCACCACCACCACCCATCATTACCACCACCACCATCATTACACAAACAACATACCCCCACCACCACCCCACCTCCCACCTCCCACTCCACCCCACCTCCACCACCACCCACCCACACCACCCCACCCCACCACCTGACCACCATCCCATCCCCACCACCACCACCCACCCCCATCCCTACCACCACCCCCCTCATTACCACCACCACCCACCTCACCCCACCACCTACTCCACACCACCCCACCTCCACCAACCCCCACCCCTACCACCACCACCCACCTCACCCTACCACCTCACCTCCTACCTCCACCCCCATCATTCCACCCCACCACACCTCCACCTCCTACCTCACCCCTCACCTCCTGACCTACCACCCCATCCCTACCTCCCTGACCTCCTCCCACCTCCCTTTACCCTGACCTACCACCTCCCCAACCTCATGACCCACCCCACCCCTACCTCCTACCCACCCACCACTACACCTCCCTATCTCCTACTCACCCCCACTCTGACCTACTACACCACCCCTACCCCTAACCTACCACCACCCACCACATGACCCACTCCCACCACTCACTCCTACCACACCCACTCCTCAATCACCACCTCATGACCCACCTTGCTCCCACACCTCCTGACCCACTATCACCCCACCCTGACCCACTTCAATTCACCACCTCCTACCCACCTTCCCTACTCCTCCTGACCTCACCACTCCTTACCCCAATGACCCACCCTCACCCCCACCTCCCTGACCTCCTACCACTTCCCCACCTCATGACCCACCACCCCTACCTCCTGACCCATCTCTCTCTTACCTCCTGACTCCATCTTTGCCCCTACCTCCTGACCTCCCACCTCCCTTACCTCATGACTCCACCTCACCCCTGCACCTCCTCCTGACCTACTCCTCCTTACCTCATGACCCACTCCTCACCCCTTACCTCCTGACTCCACTCACCTTACCTCCTGACCTTTACCTCACCTCACCTCCCCTGACCCACCTTGTCCCTACCCTCCACCTCATCCCTACCCTCCTGACCTCCCACCTCCTTACCTCCTGACCCACCTCACCCCTACCTCCCCTTACCTCATGACCCACTCCCACCCCTACCTCCTGACCCACCTCACCCTACCTCCTGACCTCCTCCTCCCTCACCTCTACCTCCTACCCTCCCACTCCTCATGACCCACCCTCAACCCCTACCTCCTGACCTCCATAACCTACCTCCTGACCTCCTACTCCTCACCCCTACCTCCTGACCTCCCACCTCATCCCTACCCCTCCTGACCTCCCACCTCCCCTTACCTCCTGACTCCTATCTCCTTACCTCATGACCCACTTCACCCCCTCACCTCCTGACCCACCTCACCCCCACCCTGACCTCCACTCACCCCTACCTCCTGACCTCCCCACCTCACCCCACCTCCCAACCTCCCACCTCCCCTTACCCCATGACCCACCCCACCCCACCCCTGACCACTCCACCACCCTCACCCCATGACCCACCTTGCCCCTACCTCCTGACCCACCTCACCCCTACCTCCTGACCCACCCCACCCCCACCTCCCTGACCCATCTGCCCTACCTCCTGACCCCACCTCCCCTTACCTCATGACCTACCTCACCCCTACCTCCTGACCTCCTACCTCCCTTACCTCATGACCTACCCACCCCTGCCTCCTGACCCACTCCCCACTTACCTCCTGACCCACCTGTCCCACCTCCTTACCCACCTCACCCCACCTCCTGACCCACCTCCCTACCTCATGACCCACTCCCCACCCTCCCTCCTGACCCACCCCACCCCCACCTCCTGACCTCTTGCCCTCACCCCACCTCCTGACCCACCTTGCCCCCACCTCCTTACCTACCTCACACCCCACCTCCTGACCTCCACCTCCCCACCTCATGACCCACCTCACCCCTACCTCCTGACCCACCTCACCCCTACCTCCTGACCCTTGCCTCACCTCACCTCCTGACCTCCCACCTCATGACCTCCCCCACCCCAATCCTGTCCTCATAACCCACCTCCTGACCACCTACTCACCCCTACCTCCTGACCTCATAACCCACCCTCACCCCCTACCTCCTGACTCCACCTCACTCTTCACCCCTGACCTCTTGCCCCACCTCTACCTCCTGACTCTCCCTCACCTCCTGACCCACCTCTCTCCTGCCTCTCACCTCATGCCCCACCTCAGCCCCCACCTCCTGACCTACCTCACTCTACCCCTTGACCTCTTGCCTCACCTCCTACCTCCCACCTCTGCCTCCCTCCTCCCCTCCTACCCATCTCTCCCTACCTCATGCCCCACCTCAGCCCCACCTCCTGACTCCTATCTCGCCTGGCATCCGGGGTCAAGTCTCAGGCTAATTTGGTCCCCATTTTTATTCATCCTTGTGATTCCCACGTGTTGGTTTAATGAACCTCTGTTTTATTGTGTGTTTGTTTTACTTTGTGTATTTTTTAAGTGTGTGTGTGTGTGTGTGTGTGTGTGTGTGTGTAATGGCTGTATGCTCGCCTCGCAAGCTAGTGGACCCAGGCGCGATCCTCGGGCAGGGTGAAACTATGGACAAGTTTCTTGACGCAATAGCCTCTGTCTACCCGGCAGTAATTGGGAACCGGGATGTTATCGAATTGCGGATCGTGTTACGGGGTAATGGTTAGCCAGTGCAGTTAGTGAGTTGTCCAATCTTCTCGGACTATTCCTTGACACTGGGTCATACAGCTCGTTAACTTAGGGTGTGGTTGTTGTGCTGGCGACAGCTTCTACACCTTAAACACTGGGTCATGCAACTCGTTAACTCAGGGTGTGGTTGTTGTGCTGGCGACATCTTCTACACCTTAAACACTGGGTCATGCAGTCGTTAACTCAGGGGGAGCTACAAACACTGCCTAACCAGGTGTGGTTGTGTTGGCGACAGCTTCTACACCTTAAACACTGGGTCATGCAACCTGTTAACTCAGGGTGTGGTTGTTGTGTTGGCGACAGCTTCTACACCTTAAACACTGGGTCATGCAACTCGTTAACTCAGGGGTGGTTGTTGTGCTGGCGACAGCTTTACACCTAAACACTGGGTCATGCAACTTGTTAACTCAGGGTGTGGTTGTTGTGTTACACAGCTTCTACACCTTAAACACTGTCATGCAACTCGTTAACTCAGGGTGTGGTTGTGCTGGCGACAGCTTCTATACCTTAAACACTGGGTCATGCAACTCGTTACTCAGGGTGTGGTTGTTGTGTTGGCGACAGCTTTACACCTTAAACACTGTCATGCAACTCGTTAACTCAGGGTGTGGTTGTTGTGTTGGCGACAGCTTCTACAACCTTAAACACTGGGTCATGCAACTCGTTAACTCAGGGTGTAGTTGTTGTGTTCGACAGCTTCTACACCGTAAACAAATTCACGCCTAGGCGGCCCTTGGACCGGCCATCCTCGTTACATGAGAGGCAACCATTATTATTGTGTGTGTGTGTGTGTGTGCGTGCGTGGGATTGCCGCTGACGTCACTGAGACTAAACGTTACAGCTACAGCTCCAGAAGCTTGGGGGGATTACCTGTATCCTGTAATGGCTGTAACGTATTGTGTAGTAGTGTAGCAATACAGGACAGTGTATGATGACAATGTATATGTTGACTGTACTGTATTCTGTAACCACTTCATTATTGCAGATACTGTTTATTTTGTAGTCTCTGTAATTTGGGGATTAAGTAATATAATCTGGTGTGTGGTACTGTAGTGTGTGGTACTGTAGTGTGTGGTACTGTAGTGTGTGTATGTAGTGTGGTACTGTAGTGTGGTACTGTAGTGTGTGGTACTGTAGTGTGTACTGTAGTGTGTGGTACTGTAGTGTGTGGTACTGTAGTGTGTGGTACTGTAGTGTACTGTAGTGTGTGGTACTGTAGTGTGTGGTACTGTAGTGTGTGGTACTGTAGTGTGTGGTACTGTAGTGTGTGGTACTGTAGTGTGTGATGTAGTATACCGTATGGTAGCTGTAGTGATGGTGTGTATACTGTATTGTTTGTATTTTGTTGTTCTGTAACTTTACTATTTAACGTTACACACACACACACACACACACACACACACACACACACATACAGTCTCCTCAACCAGCATCTCTCTCACCCAGCATCCCCACCCAGCATCTCCCCACCCAGCATCTCTCCTCAACCCAGCATCTCTCCCCCACCCAGCATCTCTCCCACCCAGCATCCTCTCAACCCAGCATCTCTCCCCACCCAGCATCCTCCTCCCCACCCAGCATCTCACCCAGCATCTCTCCCCACCCAGCATCTCCCCACCCAGCATCTCTCTCACCCAGCACTCCCCCCACCCAGCATCTCTCACCCAGCATCTCTCCTCACCCAGCATCTCTCCTCACCCAGCATCTCTCTCAATCGCAGCATCTCACCCATCTCTCTCACCCAGCATCTCTCCTCACCCAGTATCTCTCTCACCCAGCATCTCTCCCCACCCAGCATCTCTCTCCCCACCCAGCATCTCTCCCCTCTAATTAGCATCTCTCCCCTCACCCAGCATCTCTCTCACCCAGCACCTCTCATCCAGCATCCTCCTCAACTAGCATCTCTCCTCACCCAGCATCTCTCTCACCCAGTATCTCTCTCACCCAGTATCTCTCTCTCTCCTCACCCAGCATCTCTCTCTCACCCACTTCACCCAGTATCTCTCTCACCCAGCATCTCTCTCTCTCACCCAGCATCTCTCCTCCACCCAGTATCTCTCTCACCCAGCATCTCTCTCACCCAGTATCTCCCCACCCAGCATCTCCACCCAGCATCTCTCTCACCCAGCATCTCTCACCCAGCATCTCTCACCCAGCATCTCTCTCACCCAGCATCTCTCACCCAGTATCTCTCACCCAGCATCTCTCACCCAGTATCTCTCTCACCCAGCATCTCTCTCTCTCACCCAGTATCTCTCTCTCACCCAGTATCTCTCTCACCCAGCATCTCTCTCACCCAGTATCTCTCTCTCACCCAGTATCTCTCTCTCTCACCCAGTATCTCTCTCTCACCCAGTATCTCTCTCACCCAGTATCTCTCTCACCCAGCATCTCTCTCTCACCCAGTATCTCTCTCCTCACCCAGCATCTCTCTCACCCAGTATCTCTCTCTACCCAGCATCTCTCTCACCCAGATCCTTCACCCAGCATCTCTCTCACCCATATCTCTCACCCAGCATTCTCTTCTCACCCAGTATCTCTCTCTCACCCAGTATCTCTCTCACCCAGTATCTCTCTCACCCACACAGGGTCTCCACGGTTCCGTCGTCGTGTAGAGAGTCAATGGTCATCTCTCGTCTCTCGGTGGCGTAACATCGGCTCTCCCTCCCGCCATGCTGTCACGCCCACGCCCGACCACGAGGGTCTGGTGGGCGGCGGGAGGGTACACATGATGCGGCAGAGGGAACACGCCCACACTAGCGGCGGCAGCAGCAGCGGCAGCAGTAATGGCGGGCCTCTGCACGCCCTCCGCTCCAAGTTAGGGCGTGGTAGGTCGCGGCAGACGAGGGCCATGTCGCTCTGTGAGCCAGAGGATGAGTGGGGTCCGCCTAATCGTCAGTGGGTGGATTCCCGGGCGGTGCTGGAGTGGGCGCGACGCTGTGGGGAGAGGGACGATGAGCAGGACTCCGGGGTCACTGGCAGCGATAACGACGAGGTTTTCCCCGCCCCCTCCACCAAGTCTTCGTCATCGTCGTCCTCGTCTAGCGGAGGGTCGTCCTGCCACGACGAGGCCTTTAGCGAGACGTGCAGCGACACTTACGCCGGCAGTGACCGCCAGGGGGACGCTACGCCCCCGCCCCCCGCAGAGGAGTACTCTCACACCTGCCCTCCACACAGCCTCAAGCGACACGACTCTCACTCCTCGCAGCAGGGAGCACTACAGCAGCCGCGTATCGTTGCAGATCATGTCATCAAAATGCACACGAGGGATCACCCGTCGTCCCCTTCACCTACGCCGTCTGGAGTGTTAGGGCGGCGTTACCAGAAGGCTGCACAACAACCACAGCCTCAGCCTCGGCCACACCTACTACAGCCTCACCTACAGCAGCCACCAAAACAGCCGCCACAGCCACAGCAGCGACCAGCTGTGCCTCCTAGACCAGGTGGCCGTTCCCGGGTCTCTACCTGTGTTGACTCCTGTATCTGGGAGGAGCCGCCCCCTCTAGACCTACGATGTTCCGCCCACACCACCGTCCAGTCCACCGCCCACACACCCACTGCCCGTCCACCGCCCACACACCCACTGCTCCTCACTCCACACACCCACCGCCCCGTCCAACACCCACACACCCACCGCCCCGTCCACCCCCCACCGCACGAGCACCCTCGACCGCCCGAAGCACCACCCAGGACGCACCTCCCCGCCCACTTCCACCACCACCATGACTCTGGGGAGGGGCGGCCTGAGGACTCTGACGGCGGCCACGACGGAGGAGCGGCGACGGCTGCAAGGGCTCAGGTCCTCCCCGGAGAAGACCACCCGCCCCCAGACGCCGCCTGCCATCCCTCACGCCCACCGCCGACCACAACAAGTCCACGTCTAGTCATGAAGAAGACGACCCAGAGAAGGTAAGTCATGTTTTGTTGGTCCTCGAGTGTGTTTGGGTGTGTTAGAAGTTCTTAGGGTGCGTTGAGGTGTGTTAGTGCGTACTGTAATAACAACAACAACAAGAGTTAGGTAAGAGCAGTACCTAAACGTTCAGCTGTGGTCACCATCAAAAGGTCCCGCACAAAGCTTCCTACTTAACTGTTATTGTCCCGGGAATTTACCTGAGGAGAGAGGAGAGAGAGAGAGAGAGAGAGAGAGTCCTTAGTTTAACATTAATAAAACATACAAGTGTTTTACCTATACAATTATGTTTACCGTATAGTTGTGTTTATTTCCTGTTTTTTTATGTTTTTTATTGTAATTTTAGTGTTTTATTTATTTATTTATTTTATTTTATTTATTTTTAATATGGTCAACACCTGCAGTTACAGTTGACCATCACCAGCAGGTCGGGTTCAGTGCCTCGTCCGGGAGTACCAAGTTTATCTCCCAATTTCATTTCATTTTCTGTATTTCTTATCTTTATTCCTGTTTTCTCTTTGTCTTTATCTTGTTTCCCATCTTTGTCTTCTCTGTTATCACCTCCTCCTCCTCCTCTCTTCTGTTATCACCTTCCTTCCCCTCTTCTCTCATCTCTATTATCACCTCTTCTCCTCCTCTTCTCTGTTATCACCTCTTCTCCTCCTCTTTCTTCTGTTATCACCTCTTCCTTCCTTTTATCTAATTAAAAAACACATGAATAGTGGTATAAGATAATTAAGCCTGGATGTGGTGATAGGAACTTGGTAGCTGTGGTGTTGTTCTGGTGTAGCTGTGGTGTTGTTCTGGTGTAGCTGTGGTGTTGTTCTGGTGTAGCTGTGGTGGTGTTCTGGTGTAGCTGTGGTGGTGTTCGGTGTAGCTTGGTGGTGTTCTGGTGTAGCTGTGGTGTTATTCTGTAGCTGTGGTGTTGTTCTGTAGCTGTGGTGTTGTTCTGGTGTAGCTGTGGTGTTGTTCTGGTGTAGCTGTGGTGTTGTTCTGGTGAAGCTGTGGTGGTGTTCTGTGAAGCTGTGGTGGTGTTCTGTAGCTGTGGTGGTGTTCTGTGTAGCTGTGGTGTGTTCTGGTGAAGCTGTGGTGTTGTTCTGGTGTAGCTGTGTGTTGTTCTGTGTAGCTGTGGTGTTGTTCTGGTGTAGCTGTGGTGTTGTTCTGGTGTAGCTGTGGTGTTGTTCTGGTGTAGCTGTGGTGTTGTTCTGGTGTAGCTGTGGTGGTGTTCTGGGTGCTGTGGTGTTGTTCTGGTGTAGCTGTGGTGTTGTTCTGTGTAGCTGTGTGTTCTGTAGCTGTGGTGTTGTTCTGGTGAAGCTGTGGTGTTGTTCTGGTGTAGCTGTGGTGTTGTTCTGGTGTAGCTGTGGTGTTGTTCTGGTGTAGCTGTGGTGTTGTTCTGGTGTAATGGTGGTGTTCTGTGAAGCTGTGGTGTTGTTCTGGTGTAGTTGTGGTGTTGTTCTGGTGTAGCTGTGGTGGTGTTCTGGTGTAGCTGTGGTGTTGTTCTGGTGTAGCTGTGGTGGTGTTCTGGGTGAAGCTGTGGTGGTGTTCTGGTGTAGCTTGGTGGTGTTTGGTGTGATTGTGGTGTTCTGGTGTGGCTGTGGTGTTCTGGTGTAGCTGTGGTGGTGTTCTGGTGTAGCTGTGGTGGTGTTCTCTGGTGTAGCTGTGGTGGTGTTCTGGTGTAGCTGTGGTGTTGTTCTGGTGTAGCTGTGGTGGTGTTCTGGTGTGGCTGTGGTGTTGTTCTGGTGTAGCTGTGGTGGTGTTCTGGTGTGGCTGTGGTGTTGTTCTGGTGTAGCTGTGGTGGTGTTCTGGTGAAGCTGTGGTGTTGTTCTGGTGAAGCTGTGGTGTTGTTCTGGTGTAGCTGTGGTGTTGTTCTGGTGTAGCTGTGGTGTTGTTCTGGTGTAGCTGTGGTGTTGTTCTGTGTAGCTGTGGTGTTGTTCTGGTGTAGCTGTGGTGGTGTTCTGGTAGCTGTGGTGTTGTTCTGGTGAAGCTGTGGTGTTGTTCTGGAAGCTGTGTGTTGTTCTTGGTGTAGCTGTGGTGTTGTTCTGGTGTAGCTGTGGTGTTGTTCTGGTGAAGCTGTGGTGTTGTTCTGGTGTAGCTGTGGTGTTGTTCTGGTGTAGCTGTGGTGTTGTTCTGGTGTAGCTGTGGTGTTGTTCTGGCTGTGGTGGTGTTCTGTGAAGTTGTGGTGTTCTTGGTGTAGTTGTGGTGTTGTTCTGGTGTAGCTGTGGTGGTGTTCTGGTGTACTGTGGTGGTGTTCTGGTGTAGCTGTGGTGTTGTTCTGGTGTAGCTGTGGTGGTGTTCTGGTGAAGCTGTGGTGTTGTTCTGGTGTAGCTGTGGTGTTGTTCTTGGTGTGATTGTGGTGTTCTGGTGTGGCTGTGGTGTTCTGGTGTAGCTGTGGTGTTCTGTGTAGCTGTGGTGGTGTTCTGGTGTAGCTGTGGTGGTGTTCTGGTGTAGCTGTGGTGTTGTTCTGGTGTAGCTGTGGTGGTGTTCTGTGTGGCTGTGGTGTTGTTCTGGTGTAGCTGTGGTGGTGTTCTCTGTGTGGCTGTGGTGTTGTTCTGGTGTAGCTGTGGTGGTGTTCTGGTGGCTGTGGTGTTGTTCTGGTGTAGCTGTGGTGGTGTTCTGGTGTAGCTGTGGTGTTGTTCTGGTGTAGCTGTGGTGGTGTTTGGTGTGGCTGTGGTGTTGTTCTGGTGTAGCTGTGGTGTTGTTCTGGTGTAGCTGTGGTGGTGTTCTGTAGCTGTGGTGTTGTTCTGGTGTAGCTGGTGGTGTTCTGTAGCTGTGGTGTTGTTCTGGTGTAGCTGTGGTGTTGTTCTGGTGTGATTGTGGTGTTCTGGTGTGGCTGTGTTGTTCTGGTGTAGCTGTGGTGGTGTTCTGGTGTAGCTGTGGTGTTGTTCTGGTGTAGCTGTGGTGGTGTTTCTGTGCTGGTGTTGTTCTGGTGTAGCTGTGGTGGTGTTCTTGGTGAGCTGTGGTGTTGTTCTGGTGTAGCTGTGGTGTTGTTCTGGTGTAGCTGTGGTGTTGTTTAGTTTGTCCTCAAGACACAGCACGAGGGAGAGAGTTAGCAGAAAACACCTCCTTCGTCACGGCCCTTAATCTACGTCAGCCTACGTCGAACCTCCGCCAGGCGTAGCAAGGGAAGTTACCCGGGGTAGGTTGTTGTATCCCTTCCTGTCTGGGGGCGGGGGAAGCTATTTTATGGTGGTGTTATCAGGGACTGTTAGTGGGTGGTTTTTGTTGTTTCATGTGAGATGGTTCTTCCTTATTCTCTGTGGGTGAGGGGTGTTAATGGGGGTTTCTCTGGGGGTTAGTGAAGGTTTGTTGTGTTTAAGGGAAATAGTTCTTCTTATTCTTTGGGTGGAGGGGTTGTCTCACACAGGAACATGGAGGAAACAGTAACTATTGGCCCATACTAGGCAGTCCTGTTTGCACCCAACCCTATCGCTCACCTCCCTATGTTTGAAGCGATCCAGCGTGTTCCAGTTAATGGTGATATTTGTGACTTGTTCCACTCATCTAATCTTGAGGGTCATTTCTGTATAAGGAAATACTAGAAGATGGCTTTACCCCCCGCCGAGCATGATAAGATACAGGAAAACAGCCCCGGCGTTACGTTTGTCTGACTAGTGACGTGACATAATTTTTGTTGACTAACGCTGTTTACGTTATAGGATGGAGCTTTGTCGTCGCCTTCACTCTGTGTTTGGCTGTCGACCTGAGCTGTTGTCGCTTCTGTCGAGCGGGTGTCGTCCACAGAACAATTTATTAAGCTGACAACTTTGACGAGAACAGTATCGTAAGAAGCGCTCTATATCATTAGTCGTCGTGAACGGTCGTGTAACGAAGCTCAACGACTTGATATATAAAGCTGGTGTAGTCTCTGTCGTCCTCAGTCAAGTGTGTCGTGAAAACTTTTAATTGTGAGTATCTGGGACGTGGAAGACGACCTAAGGGAAGAAGACTGGTCCTCGTCCACCATGATGACGTGTTCTGTCCTGAGGGAGGTGCCGAGGCTGGAGGTGGTAGAGGAAAGAGGAGGAGGATCAAGGGCCCGTCCTGGAGGATCACTACTACTACAGGATGGATCGTCCTCTCTCACGAATCTCGCACCTACCGGAGGAGGAGTATCTCCTCCACGTCTCCTTCACCCCAGCTCACCACCGAGGTCCCGTGTCGAGTGTGACCTCAGAAGTTTCGCTAACCTTTCCGTCTCCGGTAAACAGAAGACTAACTCACCCAGAGGCCTCAACTCACCACTCACCTGACCGTCACCTACTCGCCCTGATACCTACCTGGTGAGTAACTCCTCTACTTGTCTACCTGGGTGGCTGATCCAGGGCGGGGAGTAACATCAGCTGTGTTTACAAATCAGCTGACGAGTAAAATTTATAACATCAGCTAACTTGTTCTAATATAGTGATTGGTAGCAACAGTCGCTTCATAATGTAGTGTGTACGAGCGAGCATGAAATGTTACCTGTTGGTACTTTTCCTCTCCCTCCTCCAACTCCTCCTCCTCTTCTTCTCTCATCTCATCCACTATCTTCCTTTCCTCTCCCATTCTTCCTTCTCCTCCTCTCCTCTCTCTCTTCTCTCTCATTCTTCCTCCCTCCTCATTGTCATCCTTATTGCTGTCCTCATTTCGTGAGGTGAGGTCAGGCGAGGCTGGGTCTCACGTCAGGTCATCCGTCATAGGCGGGGTCAAAGGTCATCAATTACCTGTGGGAACCTTCTTCGTGTTTACCTGAGCTGGTCACAGACTGAGCGAAACATTTTTGTTATTGTAAATATTGGTTACTACTACTACTATCACGACTATTACTACTATCACGACTATTACTACTATCACGACTATTACTACTATCACGACTATTACTACTATCACGACTATTACTACTATCACGACTATTACTACTATCACGACTATTACTACTATCACGACTATTACTACTATCACGACTATTACTACTATCACGACTATTACTACTATCACGACTATTACTACTATCACGACTATTACTACTATCACGACTATTACTACTATCACGACTATTACTACTATCACGACTATTATTACTATCACGACTACGACTACTATTACGGCTATGACTATTACTACTATTAGTATTTACTATAATTAGCTTTGTGTGTGTGAGCAGCACTACAACCCGCCTCTCTCCACACACACACAAGAGAGGACATATACCACTCGGTGTAGTGTTACTGCCTGGTTCAGTCAAGGGGTGTATCATGATCCATGGCGCCCACCCTGCCTGCCTGCCTGCAACCCACCCACCGTGCCGCCCATGCTACCCTATCACCAACCCTTCCACCCTGCCTACCACCCACCCACACTGCCTACCACCCACCCACACTTCCATCCACGCCACCCACCCTATCAGGAATGGGGGATAAATGCGAAGGTTCAATTAATATTTCTTAACACACTAACAGTTCACACGCGGCTTTGTGTGTGTGTGTGTGTGTGTGTGTGTGTGTGTGGTTCTCTCACCTAACAAGACGGGTCCTCAGCATACATATACCAGATGGCCACCAGTCCAGGCAGGCAAGGAGAGACCGTAACACACACACACACAGGTCATCTTGCCCACAGACCTCAGCTGTTAGGGACCTGTGTACTTACCCTAAGTATATGTGGGACGGGGGGGTTGTGTGATTAGGTACCTAGAAAATAAAGGCTTAAGCTTCGTATGTTCATAGTAGCATTCAGGATTAGACACCCAGCTTATTTCACCTGAGGATTAGACACCAGCTAATTTCACTCTGAGGATTAGACACCCCAGCTTTTCACCTGAGGATTAGACATTCCCCAGCTTATTTCACCTTCCTTAGATGTGTCCAGAGAGCCTGACGCTGGTTGGTTAGCTGCGAGCCAGGAAGGAAGTGAGTCAGTGGACAGTGTGGCGACGATGATGGCACACACACACACACACACAACCAACACACACACACACACACACACACAGGAAACTACGTCCTTCCCAGGCTGAGGATTATTTATGACGTCAACACTAGGACTACCACACCCGAGAGACACTGCCAGTACGAGCGGTCAGCAACGCCCAGGCTGTCGTTCGCTTGTCTTCTATACAAGAACTAGGGGATTCATCTTCACCTCGTAGGGACACTCTTGTTTTACGCCAGACTAACGTTCGCTCGTCTCCGCCCTACAGTAGTTCTCATGATAGCGAAGAATCACTTGTTCTATATCTGTCCAACCTAATTCCAACCTAACCTCACTCTAACCTAACCTAACCCAACCCAACCCAACCTAGGGTGTGTCAGGTGAGGTGTCAGGTGGGGTGTAAGGTGTCATGTGAAGGGTGTCAGTGTCAAGTAAGGAGGTCAGGTGTGAGGTGTCAGGCGTCAAGTAAGGAGTGTCAGGTGTCAGGCCAAGCAAGGAGAGCCAGTGTCAGGCGTCAAGTAAGGAGGCCAGGTGTCAGGCGTCAAGTAAGGAGGCGGTGTCAGGCGTCAAGTAAGGAGGCTGTGTGTCAGGCGTCAAGTAAGGAGGTCAGGTGTCAGGCGTCAAGTAAGGAGGTCAGTGTCAGGTGTGGGATGTCAGGCGTCAAGGTGTGTGGAGGTTGTCAGGCGTCAAGTAAGGGGTGTCAGGTGTGAAGTAAGCAGTGTCAGGTGGAGGGGTGTCATGTCAAGTAAGGAGTGTCAGGTGTGAGGTGTCAGGCGTCAAGTAAGGTGCGCCAGGTGTGAGGTGTCAGGCGTCGGGCAAGGTGTCAGGTGTGAGGTGTCAGGCGTCAAGTAAGCAGTGTCAGGTGAGGTGTCAGGAGTCAAGTAAGCAGTGTCAGGTGAGGTGTCAGGCGTCAGGTGTGTGTGTCAGGTGTGAGGTGTCAGGCGTCAAGCAAGGTGCGTCAGGTGTGAGGTGTCAGGCGTCAAGTAAGCAGTGTGGAGGTGTCAGGAGTCGCAAGAAAGTGTCAGGGGAGGGTGTCAGGCGTCAAGTAAGGTGTGCTGTGTGAGGTGTCAGGCGTCAAGTAAGGAGTGTCATGTGTGAGGTGTCAGGCGTCAAGTAAGCAGTGTCAGGTGGGGTGTCAGGCGTCAATAGCAGTGTCAGGTGTGAGG
Source organism: Homarus americanus (assembly GCF_018991925.1). Classification (NCBI taxonomy): domain Eukaryota; kingdom Metazoa; phylum Arthropoda; class Malacostraca; order Decapoda; family Nephropidae; genus Homarus; species Homarus americanus. The sequence goes on along the minus strand of NW_024749936.1, from coordinate 32,588 downwards.
TGTCAGGCGTCACTACAGTGTCAGGTGTGAGGTGTCAGGCGTCAAGTAAGGAGTGTCAGGTGTCGGGTGTCAGGTGTCAAGTGAGTAGTGAAGGGTGTAAAGTGGAGAGGTGTGTAAACGCCACAGGTAGATACAAGGTAATGAACACACACACACACACACACACACACAGGAATTAAGGCGCCACACTGTACTATATTTGACCATTTCCTGTCTCTCACGGATATAGGCGCATATCCAATTAGTCACTGGGACATAGTGCGTATCCGGTTGACAGGACATGGGGCTATGGGCAGAAGACTTAGTATGGCTCTGTGTGTGTGTACGTACCAGGGGAATACAGGTGATGATTTCAGCATATACCACCTGGGTGTATTGGCGTATATTGATGATGGGCGTGTGACACCACTCTCCTCTCCTCCCTACCCAGCCCTCCCTCTCTCCCCAGTCGTCCTTCCTGCCCTCTCCCTGCTCCTCTCCCTGCTCCCTCTCCCCTTCTCCCCCTCTCCCTGCTCCCTCTCCCCCTGTCCACCCTCCCTTCTCCCCAATGCCAAAGGTGAACTTAGGTGCGTAACTGTAATTAGCGTAACGAAGGGAGGTGTAGAGGAAGGAGGTGGGGTAGAAGGAAGGGGAGGTGGGGGTAGAGGAAGGGGGGTAGCGTATAGGAATGACGTCATGTTTATTTATAGGCGTAGATGACATCATGGTTATTATTATTTTTTTTTTTATTATTATTATTTTTATTATTATTATTATTATTATTATTAGTATTATTATTATTATTAACTATGCATCACTACTACTATTACCACCACGACTACTACCACTATCACCACCACTATCAACACTCCACGTAGCACCAATCACAACTCATCATTACTTAGGCCTACCGAGTGACCCTAAATGGAGGGGCCTAAGCCTATGTTAATTTTACACCCATGAATAAATGAATACTTGATGGCGAAGTAGTCTGTCTGTTGTGTCTGTGTGGTTGCCTGCCTGTCTGTGTGGTTGTCTGTCTGCCTGCCTGTCTGTGTGGTTGTCTGTCTGCCTGCCTGTCTGTGTGGTTGTCTGTCTGTCTGTCTGTGTGTTGACTGTCTGTCTGCCTGTCTGTGTGGTTGTCTGTCTGCCTGCCTGTCTGTGTGGTTGTCTGTCTGCCTGCCTGTCTGTGGTTGTCTGTCTGTCTGTCTGTGTGGTTGTCTGTCTGCCTGCCTGTCTGTGTGGTTGTCTGTCTGCCTGCCTGTCTGTGTGGTTGTCTGTCTGTCTGTCTGTGTGGTTGACTGTCTGTCTGCCCTGTCTGTGTGTTGTCTGTCTGCCCATCCGTGTGGTTGTCTGTGTCTGTCTGTCTGTCTGTGTGGTTGTCTGTCTGTCTGCCTGTCTGTGGTTGTTCGTCTTGTGTGGTTGTTCGTCTGTGTGGTTGTCTGTCTGTGTGGTTGTCTGTCTGTGTGGTTGTCTGTCTGCCTATCTGTGTGGTTGTCTGTGCTCCGTCTGTCTGTCTGTGTGGTTGTCCGTCTGTCTGCCTGTCTGTGTGGTTGTCTGTCTGTGGTTGGTTCGTCTGTGTGGTTGTCCGTCTGTGTGGTTGTCTGTCTGTGTGGTTCGTCTGTGGTTGTCTGTCTGTGTGGTTGTCCGTCTGTGTGGTCTGCCTGCCCGTCTGTAATAATAATAATAATAGTAAACGGTTTATTAATAGAGTTGCAGCCGGTGGCTGAAAATATACAGACTTACATTTGATTTAGACATAATATGATATAATATGCATTGAATACATTTACAGGGCTGTACAGTACATAAATCAGGAGTTGTTTATTATTTTAACAATAGATGGGATGGTGCTGTTCTTATATCTATCGGTGCGGGCTCTTATGGGCTGAATTTTGTTGTAGTGGCGGACTGCACGAGGTGGGCGGGGGGCTGCAGGTGGCAGGAGGTGGCGATGACGAAGGTGGTGCAGTAGTCCACTGCCAAACCTTTCCAGTGCTTGGTGGTGGAGGTCACTGAGGGATGGCATTTCCAGGGTGGAGAGAGCGTTAGTGTAGCCGGAGTATTCTGCGCCGAGCATGATTCTGCAGGCCCTTTTCTGTACCTTCTCTAGCTGACGTTGTTGGGTGGAGTTGAGAGAAGACGACTAGGCTGGTGACGCATACGTTAGTTTGGGGAGAATAAAAGCGTTGTAGATGGTCCTCAGCTCTGGCGTGGGTGTCCCAAGTGACCTAACTCTTCGTAGCATGTAGAGACGGTACGAGGCTGCCTTGACTGTGTTATTTACATGGGCCTTCCAGTCAAGTTTGTTGTCTATAGTTACACCCAGGAGTTTGGCAGACTGCACCAGCTGGAGAGGATGGGCACCCACTGTGACTGCTGTGTGGTTGTCTGTCTGTGTGGTTGTCTGTCTGTCTGTGGTTGTCTGTCTGTGTGGCTGTCTGTCTGTGTGGTTGTCTGTCTGTGTGTGGTTGTCTGTCTGTGTGTCTGTCTGTGGGGTTGTCTGTCTGTCTGTGTGTGGTTGTAGGGCGGAGGGGAAGGTTGTTAGTGAGTCATGTGGTTTTGGTGTGTGTGTGTGTATCTCAGACCGGAGTGGCGCGTGTGGTCACTCGCCCTAAGTAACCGGAGGGCGAGGGAAGGAATGAGAGAGAGAGAGAGAGAGAGAGAGAGAACTGCCCAGTATGGGCCAATAGGCCCGCTGCAGTTTCCTCCATTCTTATGTTCTTATAGGAGGGAAAGGGGGGAGCGGTGAGAGAAAGATAACCAATCTCTTCATCGATCACACACACACACACACACACACACACACACACACACACACACACACACAAAAGCGCGCGCACTACAAATACTTAAAAGTTATGACCTACAAACTCATGGTCACAATTCTCAAAAGTTCATAATTTGTTTTACCTCCTAAATGGTGATGTAAGAACGGACTTACTGACTTACTCACCCGTAACTCACCTGTAACTCACCCGTAACTCACCTGTAACCTATGTAACTCGCCTGTAATCTTCCTGGTGAAAATAAAACCGCTTACATTTATCTGGTTAAGGTAATAGAGACGTGGTCAAGATAACCCCCTGATAACATCTTGGGGCCATTTGTCTGTCTGGTGAAGATAACAATGGTGGAGGGGTGAGAAGGGGTGGGGGAGGAGAGATAAGGGAGGGGTAAGGGAGGTTTTGGATCTGTTGTGATTTCGAGAGACAACTGCCTGCAGGTGACCTTCAGGGGTGGGGGAGGGTAATGGAGGGCAGGGGGTTAATGGAGAGGTGGGGGAGGTAGTGAGGAGGAAGCAGGGGTAATGGAGAGGGTGGGGAGGGGTAGTGAGGGCAGGGGTAATGGAGAGGTGGGGGAGGGAGAGATTTGGGGTAAATAGGAGGAGGTTGTTATTATTATTATTATTATTATTATTATTATTTTTGTTATTATTATTTTTGTTATTATTATTATTATTTTTGTTATTTTTGTTATTATTATTTTTGTTATTTTTGTTATTTTTTGTTATTATTATTATTTTTGTTATTTTTATTGTTGTTGTTTACATATTGATGGTTTAGGTTTTTGTGTTTTTAAATATTTTCTATTCTTGTCCGAGGTCATTCCCACTTCCGAAGGGATTTTCCTCCTTCCCATCCTCTTTCACACCCTTCCTTCCTTCCTTCTCTGCCTTTGCCGCACCCCATCGCAGGAAATGTTCAATTACGACATTTTAGGAATTATACTGTATGCTTTACACACACACAGAGGGAGAGAGCGAGGTGTTACGGTGGGTGATGGACCTATGAGGGAGTGGGAGGAGTGGTGTGGTAGTGGTTGTTTGTGGTCAGGTGGGAGGTGACCCAACACGTGATGACCTCTCTCTCTCTCTCTCTCTCTCTCTCTCTCTCTCTCTCGTGTCAGCGGGACAGGTGTCAGCTGCCTGGGGCTGACAGACCCAGGCCTAATTCTCCGTGACCTTTAGTCCCGTCAGCTCCTGTGGTACGATGGCGGAGTCGTAATCACCCTCCTTCTCTCCTTCCCTCCCTCGTCACTCCCTCCTCTCTCCCTCCCTCCCTCTTCTCTCCGTCTCCTCCCTCCCCCCCTCTTCTCTCCCTCCCTCCCTCTTCTCTCCTTCCCTCTTCTCTCCTTCCCTCTTCTTCTCTCTCCCTCCCTCCCTCTTCTCTGTCTCCTCCCTCCCCCCTCTTTCTCTCTCCTCCCTTCCCTCCCTCCCCCCCTCTTCTCTTCCTTCTGCCCTTCTTCGTTCATTCCCCCCTCTTCTCTCTCCTCCCTCCCCTCTTCTCTCTCCGTTCCTCCCTCCCCCCTCCTTCTTTCTTTCTTTCCTCTGCTCTCTCTCCTCCCTCTTTCTTCTCTTTCCTCTTCTGCCCTTTCTGTTCATTCCCTCCCCTTCTCTCACCTCCCTCCCTCTTCCCTCCCTTCTCTCCTTCCTGTAGGACCATGGGAAACCTGTAGGATTCTAGAAGACCCTGTAGGACCCCCGTAGGACTCTAGAGGACGCTGTAAGACCCTAGGGGGAGGACTATGGGCCCTTGTAGTGGTCAGCTTGTTTACACGCGTCAGGTCAAGGATGAGTGTTTGTGATACGGCTGGGTGGGTGGGTGGGTGGGTGTGGCTGGGTGGCGTGGGTGGGTGAAGGAGCCGTAACTGACCGTACATGAAGTGCTTGTTAGTGTAACTCTTGTTTTATTTCCTCTTTATTTGTGTTTTTCCTGTTTATTTTTTTATTTACCTTTTCTGTATTTCTTCGTTTGTTTTCTTACTCTGTTTTTGTTGTCTTATTTATCCTTTGTTTTATTATTTCGTTGAGTTTTATTTCTTAATTTGTTGCTTTTGGTTCTTGTTCTTCATTTGTTTTCTTATTTTGTTTAGTGTCGTTGATTCCTGGTGTTATGCGATACGATATGTTGGGTAAGAAAAGTCAGCTGTTTTTTTGTTTATATTTGAGTTGAGGGCAGTGTTGTGTACCTGGCTGCCAGATGTAAGATTCAGGGCGTCTCTTAAACCGTTTCCAGGCTGTTGTCTCACCTGTGTCCTCCTCCCATAACCCCCCCCACTAAGACCCCTATTAACCCCCTCTCACCTTGCCGCCATTAACCACTACCTCCCTCCCCCCCCGCCCGTCAGCCCTTAGACTCTGGAAATAAGCTTTCAACTGATGACAACGTCTTAGCAAGATTATCTCTGTCTGTCTGTCCGTCTGTCTGTCTGTCTGTCTCTTTAATTGGAAAAATTTCTTTATGTATCGCGAAGTTTAAGAAGAGTGGAGGAAGACTAATGGTAGTAAGGAAGAGGAGGAAGCATGGTAGTAAGGAAGAGGAGGAAGACTAATGGTAGCAAGGAGGAGGAGGAAGACTAATGGTAGTATGAAGAGGAGGAAGACTAAGGCAAGGAGGAGGAGGAAGACTAATGGTAGCAAGGAAGAGGAGGAAGACTAATGGTAAGGAAGAGGAGGAAGACTAATGGTAGTAAGGAAGAGGAGGAAGACTATGGTAGTAAGGAAGAGGAGGAAGACTAATGGTAGCAAGGAGGAGGAGGAAGACTAATGGTAGTAAGGAAGAGGAGGAAGACTAATGGTAGCAAGACTTGGGAGAGAGGAGGAAGACTAATGGTAGCAAGGAAGAGGAGGAAGACTAATGGTAGTAAGGAAGAGGAGGAAGACTAATGGTAGCAAGGAGGAGGAGGAAGACTAATGGTAGCAAGGAAGAGGAGGAAGACTAATGGTAGTAAGGAAGAGGAGGAAGACTAATGGTAGCAAGGAGGAGGAGGAAGACCATGGTAGCAAGGAAGAGGAGGAAGACTAATGGTAGCAAGGAAGAGGAGGAAGACTAATGGTAGCAAGGGAAGGAGGGAGGAAGACTAATGGTAGCAAGGAAGAGGAGGAAGACTAACTGGTAGCAAGGAAGAGGAGGAAGACTAATGGTAGCAAGGAGGAGGAGGAAGACTAATGGTAGCAAGGAAGAGGAGGAAGACTAATGGTAGTAAGGAAGAGGAGGAAGACTAATGGTAGCAAGGAGGAGGAGGAAGACTAATGGTAGCAAGGAAGAGGAGGAAGACTAATGGTAGCAAGGAAGAGGAGGAAGACTAATGGTAGCAAGGAAAAGGAGGAAGACTAATGGTGGAGGAGGAAGCAAGGAAGAGGAGGAAGACTAATGGTAGCAAGGAAGAGGAGGAAGACTAATGGTAGCAAGGAGGAGGAGGAAGACTAATGTAGTAAGGAAGAGGAGGAAGACTAATGGTAGCAAAGAAGAGGAGGAAGACTAATGGTAGCAAGGAAGAGGAGGAAGACTAATGGTAGCAAGGAAAAGGAGGAAGACTAATGGTAGCAAGGAGGAGGAGGAAGACAATGGTAGCAAGGAGGCAAGGAAGAGGAGAAGACTAATGGTAGCAAGGAAGAGGAGGAAGACTAATGGTAGCAAGGAGGAGGAAGACTAATGGTGAAGTAGCAAGGAAGAGGAGGAAGACTAATGGTAGCAAGGTAGAGGGAGGAAGACTAATGGTAGTAAGGAGGAGGAGGAAGACTAATGGTAGCAAGGAGGAGGAGGAAGACTACTGGTAGCAAGGAAGAGGAGGAAGACTAATGGTAGCAAGGAAGAGGAGGAAGACCACTAGGGTAAGGAGGAGGAGGAGGAGGAAGACTAATGGTAGCAAGGAGGAGGAGGAAGACTAATGGTAGCAAGGAAGAGGAGGAAGACTAATGGTAGCAAGGAGGAGGAGGAAGAAGACAATTGGTAGCGAGGAGGAGGAGGTGGAAGACGACTGTTAGCGAGGAGGAAGAGATAAATGGAGCACGAAGATAATAAGGTGGGGGAGTGGGGTAAGGAAGGTGAGGTAGGGGGCGTGAATCCAGCCAACGTGTGACCACTTAATGTTTCTCTTCCTCTACACCTGCTGGTACCTCCTCCTCCTCCTCCTCTTCTTCTTCTGAAAGTTCTTCGTGTAGAATCCATACTGCGAATCTTGAGAAGAATACGTACATGTGTGTGTGTGTGTGTGTGTGTGTAAACTAAGGGCGTCTCTGGATGACTCAGGACTTATTAATGCTGTTCTCGTTGTCGTAGGCAGATCACAGCTCTCCTCCCTGACTCCTAACAGCACCTGGTCTTGTGTTGGTACAGCTGCTACACCCGCCATACTCCAACACCAGTAGCGGTCTGTCTGAAGGTGGTGTTACGGTTTTGGCGGGAATGTTTCTCTTGTTGCTTTGTTTCCTTAGCGTGGTGGGTGTTGATTGGTGGTAGGGATTTGGAGGGTATGTTTCATTTGATGCTCATTGGTAGTTCACTTCTGGCGGAAATGTTTCTCTTGATGCTCATTGGTAGTTCAGTTTTGGCGGGAAGTGTTCTCCGCCTGTTGAGGCTACTGAGTAAGAGTGTGTTGAGGCTACGAGTTGTGTGGTGGTGTGAGAGTGGTTGCGGCGACGCGTGCGGTAGCCGTGATGACGGTGCTGGCCAGGTGCGGTAACCTTGAACCAGAAAGTTGTGTGTATGTGCAGTGGTGCGTCAAGGTTGTGGCTGCCTCACCCTCACTCACTCAATCCCTTAAATCATTCATTCATTCACTCACTCGCTCGCTCACTCACTCACTCACTCACTCACTCACTCACACACACACACACACTCACTCACTCAAGTCACTCACTCCCTCCCTCAAGTCACTCACTCCCTCACACACACACCAGGTTTTAATTTAGACAAATCTAGATTTAGGCGCGAGATAGGTAAACATTGGTTTGGAAATAGAGTAGTGGATGAGTGGAACAAGTTACCAAACATCACCATTAACTGGAACACGCTGGATAGCTTCAAACATAGGGTGGATGAGCGATAGGGGTTGGGTGTAAATGGGACTGCCCAGTATGGACCAATAGTTACTGTTTCCTCCAGTCTTAGGTTGTAATGTTCTTATTCCTCCTCAAATCTCTCATTGCCATTCTCGACTCTCCCTCCCATCTTCACAACCTCTATCCCTTCCCTCCCTTACCCCTTCCTTCCCTAACCTCCCTTACCTCCTTACTTTCCCTTATCTCCCTGACCTCCCCTTTCCCTAACCTCCCTTACCTCTTTCCTCTCCCTAACTTCCCTTACTCCCTCTCTCCCTCACCTCCCTGGGGATTGGCCTCAACACACACATCAGATCTTGGTGAGGAGCCACTGGGAGGCACCACGCCCTCACCTCACGTGTACTGGTGACGGCGACCAGGATGGAGGAGTCACCAGAAGACGAAGCTTGGTGAGGAGTGACCCCCTCACACTGACGAATACTATATCCAGTTAAGAGAGAGAGAAAGAGAGACTTAACTGGATTATCACCATTTGTTTACCTTAGCTGGAACGCTGGGAAGTTTCAAAAGGAGGCTGGATAGATTCATGGATGATAGAGAGTGGTAGTAACTCTCGACAGGAGCTGCCATGCACAGGCCCACCGGCCTATTGCAGACTCCTTATGTTCTAAACTGAGGTGGCTGAACTAAGCTGTTGTTAATGAACTAAGCTGGTAGTTATAGCTGCGGTGGTTGCGCTAGGCTGAACAATGCATCGTAGCGGGAAGCTGTGGTGGCTGGAGGGGGTAGGAGGGAGAAACGAAGAGGTAGGAGGAACACTTCAAGAGGGTATTGCTTCGTCCTGTCATTGTATTGTGGGACTCAAGTTGGAGGTCAGACCGTCCCTCCTATATCATGGTATATCCTGAGGTGTTGCTAGTATATCCTGGTATATCTGTACCATGCTGTGTGTCTGTCTGTTTTGGGTGAGTCAGCCAGGCCCAGAGGTCACGTGTGCGATTCAATAACAGCTCACATTGCTGACGAAGTGCTGACGTTATCATTGTGGGGGTTGTGATGGTGATAGTAGTAGTGGTAAAAGTGGTCTTGATAGTAGTAAATTAAACTTGTAGAGATGACACCTCGACATGACACACCCCACTTGACATGACACCCTCCTCGACACCATGACAATCCCCTTAACATGACACCCTCCTTAACATGACACCCTCCTCTCCCCTGTCACAGCTAACAAGGTCAGAGGTCAACCGTGCCTATCCTACCACAGCACAGCCGTCACCAACACCCCTTCCTCCTGACCAATATCCCTCCTCCTCCTTCAGTCAGGCCTGGAACTTGACTTATTAAGGACTTGCCACGCCTTGCCATAAACATGTATTGTATCGGTAATTCTCACTATATGTAACTTGCCGATGAAATCCCTGGCCCCTCAGGCAATTACGCCCTTAAATGCATGAGTTAATTAGGCAAGCATGAACTCTGCACAGGATGCAAGAGGGTGCCCAATAAACTAGCCTCCTCGCGGGGCAAAAAAAATATATATAAATATATTGGATATTTTTAATACCCAAATGAGATGGTTGTTGTTGGTCTTCAATGTCTGTCTGTCTGTCTGTCTGTTTTTCACGTACCAGTATGTACTGTAGGTGTCTTTTTCATTACTTATTCTTATTATTTATTATTATTGTTGTTGTTATTTAACATTATTCTTTTCTTTATTAATTTCTTTAGTGTGTGTGTGTGTGTGTGTGTGTGTGTGTGTGTGTGTTAGTTAGAGCGGAAACGACCCTGACTAACCCCGCTCGTGAGAGGTCATAGAGGCCATGCCCAGGAGGGGAAGGGGGGCGGGGGGAGAAGAGGAGGTGGAAGAAGAGAGTGTAGGTGGAGGAGGAGGAGGGGCGTGACCTTTGGAGTGAGTCATTTCGTATTTTTTCAAACTAAGAGAGAGAGAGAGAGAGAGAGAGAGAGAGAGAGTACAATGGTCCTTTTCAATTTTTATTCTTGTTCAATAAAGATTTTTTCTGATGGTTGAAGACTTTGGTGGTGATAGAGGAGGGAGAGGGGGGGGTGCTGTGGTGCTGTTAGGGAGGACAGGATGCTGTTAAGGTGGTGCTGTGGAGGATTGGTTCAAAGTATAGTGTCGCTGTTAGATGCTGTGTTGGTATTAAGGACAAGAACTTACTGCTGTTAATGGGCCGAGATGCTGTTACATACGCTGTTTTTTGCTCCAGTGCTGTTAAGAGGTTTGGTGACTGTAGAATGTTGTATTGCTGTTAGTGCTGTTAATGGTCCTGTGAATATTGTTTGATTATGCTACCCGTTGCTGTACTTGCTGTGAAATGTCCTGTTGCGATTCTGTTGCTGTTTTACTGTTGTTTATTTCTGTTTGCTGACGGCGCTGACTCCTGTTGCTACTGATCCTTGCAAGGCTTAAGCTCCGTCAATCCTCGTGTTAATCATGTTACGCACTCTGAGTGGTTATACAGTAAACAGATTGTTATTATGCTTGCTGAGTGGCTTTGTTTTGATGTTGGCGACAATTACTGTTTCTTCTATTTAACTGTTTTGTAGTTTTTCTCCTCCTTCGCCTTCCTCTCCTCCTTCGCCTTCCTCTCCTCCTTCGCCTTCCTCTCCTCCTTCTCTCAGGTTACGTTGCGTGGTCGGGTCAAGAGAGGTCATGTTGAGGCAGAGATGCTAGGCCAGGAGGGGTCAAATTGTGTGACCCAGGAAAGAGAAGTTGGTGCGTGCGTGCGTGTGCGTGCAAGCTACGCCCGACCAATCAACATGGCCTCAGGTGTAACGTGACCAACCCGCGCTGGTGGCTATCACGTGACACCTCGCTAATTGACACCTTCATCACCGTTCTCTCTCTCTCTCTCTCTCTCTCTCTCTCTCTCTCTCTCTCTCATGCATAGCACATTAAAACACACACAATCTCTCTCCTTCCCTTTCTTCCTCCTTCGTTTCCTACTCTTCCTTCCTCCTTCGTCTCCTCCTCTTCCTTCCTCCTTCTCTTCCTCCTTCTTCTTCTTTCTTCATCTTAGGATAAGGATATGTAAGGTTGGGTTAGGTTAACACAAGGCTGGTTAATCTTCAGGTGAATTATTAAGCTGTGGGAAACGAATCACCAGGTGACCACGTGTTGTTATTGTTGTAGTCACCTGGTATTTGTGAGGCCTCTTGGTTCTGCCTCACCACCACCACCACGTACTGGTCTGTAACGAGCGCCCAAGCCATCTGGTGTGTCCCCCCCCCCCCCCGGAATCACGTTTTTTGGCGCCCAGTGTGTATCTTTTTGGCGCGTAAGTGTTGTTGACTATTTTTGGCGCGCAATTTGTTGATTTATCTTGTTGTTTTAGGAGTGTTTGTTTGTTTGTTTGGTGGGTAAAATTGTTTGTTTATATTTTTTTGGCGATTAACTGTTTGTTTACTTTTTTTGGCGCGTATTAAGTTTATTTTTTGGGCGCGTAAAAATGTCTCTTTACTTTTTTTTTTGGCGCGCATAATTGTCAACACCAAATCATGATGACATTCCTTCAGGGTCATCACGTTCACACTCACACAGCTGCCGGGTCGTGATGGAACGTGTGGAGGAAGACAAAAACACTTGTGTTATAAAGTTGTGGTTGTTGTGCCACTTAGGGGGGGAGGGGGCGTAGATGGTGTGAGGGGGCGGAAGTGAGGTGAAGGGGGCGTAGATTGGATGTGCTTGTGGTCTCGTAGTCATGAAGTTGTGTTCTCGTTGTTAAGTGGTTGTGATCTCGTGGTGGTGATCTCATGGTTGTGTGGTGGTGATCTCGTGGTTATGTGGTGGTGATCTCGTGGTTATGTGGTGGTGATCTCGTGGTTGTGTGGTGGTGATCTCGTGGTTGTGTGGTGGTGATCTCGTGGTTGTGTTGTGGTGATCTCGTGGTTGTGAAGATGTTAAGAAGACAAATTTAAGCGATGAAGTCAAGAGGAGGAAAACATTGACGGTAAAAATAACAACAACAAAATATCGCGCCGGAAACTGGAGGGAAAGTACCGGTGAGTGACGGTATCAGGAAGTTCCGGGAAGTGTCATTATCCCTGAAAACTTTTAACAGTGCCACTCAGCCAGACACGACACATACATACATACATACGCACACTGGCACTGTTACCTCTAGGAATTGTTTCTTTTTACTGTTGATGGTGAGTGATGGTGGTGGGTGGTGGTAGTGGTGATGATGGTAGTGGTGGTGGTGATGGTGGTAGTGGTGGTGGTGATGGTGGTAGTGGTGGTGGTGATGGTGGTAGTGGTGGGTGGATGGTGGTGGTAGTATTTGGGCGGCGATGGATGGATGAGTGGGTGGGTGGGTGGGTGGGTGGTGGATACATATAACATGAGCCGAGAAAGAGGGCATGGGAGGTGAGGCAAGGGTTAGGCGTGGGTGGTGGTTTAGATGGAGTAGAGACTAGGAGGAGGGGGTTAGGTTAGGTTAAGACGTACCACCTTAATGTTATGATCGAGGTTATAACGTGTAATATAATACGTTACGACTCGGTACACTTTTAGGTCAAGTTAGGTTTTGTTAGATAAAGTTAGGTTACGTCAGGTTAGATTAGGTTAGGTTAGGTTATGTCAGGTTAGATTAGGTCATGTTAGGTTAAGTTAGGTTATGTCAGGTTAGATTAGGTCATGTTAAGTTAGGTTAGGTTAGGTTAACTTAGGTTAGGTCGCACTTCTCTGTTGGGTATATTAGAGATAAGAAGACATTTCCTCACTGTGTTATATATTTAGTAACATATATTGACTGAGAGGAAGACGTGCGTGATGCTGTTGGGTGTGTCCTGTGTCCCTACGTGTTCTTACTCGTTGTTGTTGTGTGTTACCGAAGGAAATAGTTACTGTGTTGTTTACATTTTATCATTTCGAAGTCTGGTTGATTATAATGGTCCTTGTATATGGAACCTGTATCTGTACTTGTATCTGGACCTGGAGTTGCGTCTGTATCTGTACTTGTATCTGGACCTGGAGTTGCGTCTGTACCTGTATCTGTACTTGTATCTGGACCTGGAGTTGCGTCTGTACCTGTATCTGTACTTGTATCTGGACCTGGAGTTGCGTCTGTACCTGTATCTGTACCTGTATCTGGACCTGGAGTTGCGTCTGTACCTGTATCTGTACCTGTATCTGGACCTGGAGTTGCGTCTGTACCTGTATCTGCACTTGTTTCTGTACCTGTATTTATTATAGTATTGTACCTGTATATAGGCCAATTAACCTACCTGTGTGGCGGTGTACAGGTTGTGTCTCCATAATTCAGTAGTTTCTCCTGATCTCATTTTCTCTCAGGTGTCGTAAATGAAGGAGAGAGAGAGAGGGCGTGTTTCCTCCCATTGTCTTAGGGCGTGGGTGGTGGAGAAGGAGTGGCAGATGGAGGAGGAGAAAAAGGATTGGCAGATGGGGAGGAGGAGGAGGAACAAGGATTGGCAGATGGAGGAGGAAAAGGAGTGGCAGATGGGGGAGGGGAAGGAGGAGGAGGAGAGCAGATGGGGAGGGATGGAGAAAGGAGTGGCAGATGGGGGAGGGGGAGGAGTGGCAGATGGAGGAGGAGGAGTGGCAGATGGAGGAGGAGGAGTGGCAGATGGAGGAGGAGGAGGAGGTACAGAAGAAGAGGTGGAGCTTGAGCCCATTTATGGAAGTTGACCCCCAGAACCCGTTTTCTGTGAGGCGTAACCTTGCTCCTTGAACTTGTACCGACAGCAGCAGGTAACCCGCACTTCCTCACCGCCCCATTGTGTAGTATTTCGGCGTTTCTCTCGTGGGCAACCGCTGTAGGATTGTTATACACGGCTGTCAGTGAAGGTTTAAGCTGTACAAGTGTCCTACGTTTGCCAATTACTAATCAAAGTGGGATATGTGGTTTAGGTGAATGATTAGGTGTGTCAGGAGATTGGCTGTGCAGATTTGATACGTTTCAACTACATAAGTGAATCAGGGAGACGATTAGGTTAGGCTAGGTTAATTTTGAGTTTTAGCTATGAATATGAATTTGAGAAATGATTAGGTATTACGTAAAAGGTGTCAGGTAGGTGAATTTGAGGTTCGGCAACGTTAAGTGATTCAGTAAACTGTTTAGGTATGCAGAAGGTTGAGTTGAAGGTGATTTAGTTGACGGAGTTGATTTAGGCTTCACCAGTGATTTGAGTCTTGAGTGGTGGGTGACGTCTAGGTGGGTAAGATAGAGTGGGTGGGAATAAGAGTTTGAGATGTACTGTAGTAATAACACGACATAAAGTGTTTACTGTGTAACCCAACCTAATCAAATGTCTCACAATAAGTTTTAATTTCATTTTGAGAGAGAGAGAGAGAGAGCAAAGAAACTAAACTTTATATTGTGTTGTGTTTCAGAGCGAGGGTCAGCCCAGTTTCTGCACACTACCTCGCCAGAAACGTGAAGTGACCTTTCAGATCAGGACTGTAGTGTTTGAGAAAGGTCCTGGTCACCGCTCCCTGGGATTCAGTATAGTAGGGGGCACAGACTCCCCTAAGGGCTCCATGGGCATCTTCGTCAAGACAGTCTTCCCTCAGGGCCAGGCAGCTACGTCAGGCGCTCTACAAGAAGGTCAGTACCGTGTTTTCTTCTCTGTAAAGTTCACCAGTGTAGGCAGAAGACGAGCAAACGTTCGCCAGGCCATATAGACGGGTAGACGTTGATGATATAGCTTCTGTGTTCGTTGTCCCTCAAGGTGGTAGTGTACACCAGCCTCTGTTCTTGTAGTCACACCGTAATGATCTTTTCCATTAACCTTTACACTTCTTGGTTTATGGCCACAACCACTAACTTCCTCCACTCGCTCGATAAAATACATGGGGTGATTATTATGGAGGAGGAGAGAGAGAGAGAGAGAGAGAGAGAGAGAGAGAGAGAGTTAGTTTTGGTGGTGAAATACAGTGATGTAGTACAGTACAGTAAATATGTTTTATAAACAAGGAACGTATTTAGTTTTCTTTAATTTGATTTGTCTGAATTATATATTGTGTGAAGTGTATTTTGAAGTGAAGTGTTTGTTGTGAAGTGTAGTTTGTATGGTGAAGTACATATATAAACTCTTCCTTTAGGTGACGAGATCCTGGCCATCAACGGGAGACCTCTACACGGCAGCTCCCACAAGGACGCCATACTCGCCTTCAAGGAGATCAAGCAAGGCAAAGTCGCCCTGCACATTGGTCGACGACGCAAGAAGAAGGTGGCTGCTGCCCAGTAGATGAACAACAGTCTGTGAGCTGTCTTCTGTTCAATATCATGATGAACAAGTCTGTGAGCTGTCGTCTGTTCAATATCATGATGAACAAGTCTGTGAGCTGTCTTCTGTTCAATATCATGATGAACAAGTCTGTGAGCGGTCTTCTGTTCAATATCATGATGAACAAGTCTGTGAGCGGTCTTCTGTTCAGTATCATGATGAGCAAATCTGAGCGGTTTTGTTCACTACCATGAACAACAGTCTGTGAGCTGTCTTCTGTTCAATATCATGGTGAACACGTCTGTAAGCTAATTCATGTTCACTACCAGAATAAACAACAGTCTGCAGGGTATATCATGTTCACTACTATGATGAACAGCAGTCTGTAAGCTATATTCTGTTCACTGCCAGGATGAACAACAGTCTGTAAGCTATATTTTGTTCACTACTATGCTGAACAACAGTCTGTAAGCTATATTCTGTTCACTGCCAGGATGAACAACAGTCTGTAAGCTATATTTTGTTCACTACTATGCTGAACAACAGTCTGTAAGCTATATTCTGTTCACTGCCAGGATAAACAACAGTCTGTAGGGTATATCATGTTCACTACCATGATGAACAAGTGTGTGTGAGCTGTCTGATGTTCACTCCCATAATGAACGAGGCAGCTGACCATCTCCACTTGACAGACACGCCTCCCTACACACAGCGGTATAGCCCAGGTAACATGACTATACACACTGTCTGTTCTACCATTGATCTAGAGAAGTAAATAATAAATAAATAAATAAATATGTGTACATTTTGTTTAATCAACTTCTGGGGAGCACTGTAACATAATTCCTACATATTACTTAAATGCTAATCTGTTTAAATACATGAAAGGAAATTTATGCCCCTCCCTACACCATCCAGGTAAACCCCTTCTAGGTAACCCTCCTCACCCCAGATAACCTCCCCCATCCAGGTAACCCCTCCCCAGGTAACCTCCTCTAGGTAACCTCCTCTAGGTAACCTCCACCCAGGTAACCCACCATCTCTAGGTATCCTCCCCACCCAGGTTACCTCCCACCCAGGTTACCTCCCACCTCTGTAACCCTCCCCCTCTAGGTAACCCTCCCCCTCTAGGTAACCCTCCCCCTCTAGGTAACCCCTCCTCCCACCCAGGTAACCCTCCCCCCACCCAGGTAACCCCTCCCACCCAGGTAACCTCCCTCCCACCCAGGTAACCTCCCCCCACCCAGGTAACCCCCCACCCAGGTAACCCTCCCCCACCCAGGTAATCCTCCCACTACTAGTACTGTGTGGTGTTCTTGTATATACTAAATAATAACATATTTAAGCTGGCCTACACACCAGTTTCCTTCCTAGTCCATAGTCTTGTTAAGTTCAGTTTGTGTTTGTTATTATTTCCCACAATTGGTTCTTTGTTTTAAAGGAACATTTGTCTGTGTTTATTTTTTTGTTTTATTCTTGTGTACAGAAATAAATGTGTTTTTCT
The DNA here is from genome assembly GCF_018991925.1 of Homarus americanus. NCBI lineage: Eukaryota > Metazoa > Arthropoda > Malacostraca > Decapoda > Nephropidae > Homarus > Homarus americanus. Next base: position 16,107 of record NW_024749936.1, on the reverse strand, counting down.
CTGTCTCTACCATACTCTACATATGTGTCTGTCTCTACCATACTCTACATATGTGTCTGTCTCTACCATACTCTACATATGTGTCTGTCTCTACCATACTCTACATATGTGTCTGTCTCTACCATACTCTACATATGTGTCTGTCTCTACCATACTCTACGTATATCTCAGTATGTGATACAACTGTATAAAGCTTTACTCAATAAAGTTTTAAGTATTAGAGATGTGTTTTATTTATACTTCCTGTTATATTGATTGTGATGTTACATATACTGTAGATATGTTGGGTGGGTGCGGGTATGAGGGAGGGTTGGGTGTGAGGGTTAGATGAGTAGGAGTGATGGAGGCCCTCCTGCCCATCCACACACACAATTCCTCCCATCCACACACCTCTCCCTCCCATCCACACACCCTTCCTGTCCATCCACACACCCTTAATCCCATCCACACACCCTGCCCATCCACACACCTGCCCATTCACACTTCCTTCCATCCACACCCATCCACCATCCACATCCTTCCTCCCATCACACCTTCCTCCCATCCACATCCTCTCATCCACCCTACCTCATCCACACACCTACCTCCCATCCACCCTACCTCCCATCCACCCTTCCTCCCATCCACACACACACTCTTCACTCCCAATCCACACCCATCATCCACACACCCTACCTCCTTCACACTCTTACCCATCCCACCATTTCTCCATCCACCACCCTTCCCTCATCACACCAACCTTCCTCCCATCCACACCATACCTCCCATCCACACATCTTCCCCATCCACACACCCTTTGTCCCATCGACCTCTCCATCATCCACACCCTTTCTCCATCCACACCCTTTCTCCCCATCCACCACCTCCCATCCACACCCTACCTCCCATCCACACCTTCACCCTCCATCACACATCATCACCTGCATCCACACACCTGTCTCCCATCTACATATCCTGCCCATCCACACACCCCTCCATCCACACTGTCCTCCCATCCACACATCCTGCGCAACCACACACCCTATCTCCCCATCCCACACCTACCTCTACACCCCTTCCTCCCACCTACTACACCCTACCTCCCATCCACACCCTACTCCCATCCACACCCTACCTCCCATCCACACTCTACCTCCCATCCACACCCCTACCTTCCATCCACATATCATTCCCATCTCACACACCCTACCTCCCATCCACACCCTATCCCATCACACACCCTACCTCATCCACACCCCTACCAATCATCCACACCCTAACTCCATCCACCATTCCTCCCATCCACACACCCTTCTCATCCACACCCTTCACCCACATCCACACACCCTACCTCCCCCATCACATCTTCCCATCCACACACCCTTTCTCCCCCATCGACCACACACCTTTCTCCCATCCACACACCCCTACCTCCCCTCCACACCTACCTCCCATCCACACACCCTTCCATCCGCATCCATCTACACACATCCTACCTCCCATCCACACACCTCTCCTCCCATCTACACACCCTTCCTCCCATCCACACACCTGTCCTCCCATCCACACACCTTCCTCCCATCCACACATCCTACCCTCCCATCCACACACCTGTCCTCCCCATCCACATCCTTCCTGCACATCAAACACCCTATCTCCCATCCACACACACCCCTACCTCCCATCCACACACCCTTTCTCCCATCGACACACACTACCCCTCCCATCCACTCACCCTCCCTTCCACACCCCTAACTCCCCTCCACACACCCTTCCTCCCATCCACACACCCTACCTCTATCCACACCTACTCTCTCCCTCTCCCTCCACCCCCCATCCACACATCCTCACTCTACTCACCTCCCATCCACACCCCATCCTCCCATCACACCCTTCCTTCCACATCCTCCCATCCACACCTGTCATCCCATCCACATCCTTCACGTCCAGACACCTATCTCCCATCCACACCTACCTCCCATCCACACCTTCCTCCCATCGACACACTACCTCCATCCATTCACCCTCCTTCCACACACCCTAACTCCACCCACTCACCCTTCCTCCCATCCACACACCTTCCTCCATCCACACACCCTACCTCCATCCACACCTACCTCCCATCCACCCACCCTACCTCCCATCCACACACCTACCTCCCATCCCACATCACCTCCCATCCACACCTACCTCCTCACCCCTAACCATCGTTTACCTCCCCTCACACTCTACCTCTATCCACACCCTACCTCCCATCCACACACCTACCTCCCATCCATGCCCATTCCTCCCATCCACACCTACTTCCTAATCACACCCTACCTCCTCAGACGCACTACCTCCATCCACACCCTACCTCCCATCCACACACCCTACTCCCCATCCACACACCCTACCTCCCATCCACACACACCCTTCTCCATCCACACACCCTTCCTCATCCACACACCCTACCTCCCATCCCACCCCTACCTCCATCCACGCACCACTCTCCCATCCACACACCCTACCTCCCATCCACACCCTTCCTCCCATCCACACCCTCCCATCCACACACCCTACCTCCCATCACACCCCTACCTCCCATCCACACCCAACCTCCATCCACACACCTCCTCCCATCCACCACTCCACTCCCATCCACACCCCTACCTCATCCACACCTATCACCCACACCCTCCCATCCACACCCTTCCTCCATCCCCACCCTGCCTCCCATCACACACCCTCCTCCCATCCACACAACCTTTCTACCCACCCATACACCCTTCCTCCCATTCACTCCTATCCCATCTTGCACCTCCATCCACACATCCATCCCCATCCTCACACCCCTACCTTCCATCCACACACCCTTCTCCCATCCACATCATTCCTCCCATCCACACCCTTCTCCCATCCACACCTTCCTCCCATCCACACACTACCATCATCCACACCCTTCTCCCATCCACGCTCCCAACCACACCCTTCACTTCCATCCACACCCTTCCTCCCATCCACACACCCTCCCATCCACACACCTTCCCCACATCCACACACCCTTCCTCCCATCCCACACCTTTACCTTCCCATCCACACCCTTCCTCCCAATCACTACCATCCACACACCCTTCCTCCATCATCCACTCCTCAACATCCTTCGCCCATCACACCCTATCTCCCATCCACACCCTACCCCTCCCCATTCACACCTTCCTCCCATCCACACTCTTCCTCCCATCCACACCTCCTTCCTATCCACACACTTTCCTCCTATCCACCCTCCTCCTTCACCTCCCATCCACTCACCCCTACCTCCTCATCCACACACCCTACCTCACATCCTCCTCCACTACCTCCCACCTTCCTCCATCAACATCCTACCCATCTCAACCACACCCTGTCCATCCTATCCTTCACTCCCATCCCTTCCTCCCCATCCCACCCTTCATCCACACACCCTTCCTCATCACCCTTCATCCCATCCACTATTCCCTCACCTCACCCTTCATCCCATCCACACACCTTCATCTCATCCACACACCCTTCATCCCATCCACACCTTCCTCCATCCACACTTTTCCTCCCATCCACACACCCTTCCTCCATCCACACACCCTTCTCCCATCACCTTCATCTCATCCACACCCTTCATTTCATCCACACCCTTCATCTCATCCACACACCCTTCATCTCATCCACACCCTTCATCATCCACACCTTCATCTCATCCACACCCTTCCTCCCATCCACCCTTCCTCCATCCACACCCCTACTCCCATCCACACACCCTTCATCATCCACCCTTCATTTCATGCACCTTCCTCCCATCCACACACCCTTCATCCCATCCACACACCCTTCTCCCATCACACACCTTCTCCATCCACACACCCTATCCCATCCACACCCTTCTCCCCATCCACACACCCTTCATCTCATCCACACACCTTCATCTCATCCACACACCTATCCCATCCACACACCCTTCCTCCCATCCACACCTTCTCCTCCACACCTCTCCCACCTTCTCCCATCCACCCTTCATCTCATCAACCCCCTTCATTTCATGCACACACCTTTATCTCATCCACATACCCTTCATCCCATCTACACAAACTTCGTCCCCTCCACATATTCTCCTGCCCAAGGGCTGCCTAGGCATAAATTTTTAAAGGTGTAGAAGCTGTCGCCAACGCAACAACCCACACCTGAGTTAAGCTGTGGCAGACCCAGTGTTTAAGCTGTCGTCAACACAACAACTACATCCTAAGTTAACGAGCTACATGATCCGGTGTCAAGGAATGGTCGAGAAGCCGAACCTTCGCTAACTGCACTGGCTAACATTACCCCGTAATACGATCCGCAAATCGATTATCCAGGTTCCCAATTACTGCCGGGTGACAGAGGCGATGCGTAAAATTGCCCATAGTTTCACCCTGTTCGAGATCGGACCGGGTCCGTTCGCTTGCGAGAACCTCCCATCCAGATTGTGTGGCTATGAGGTGAACGGCTGGCTGGCAGGGTGAACATCTGACATGCTGAGGTGAACAGGAGGTTGGATGAGGCGAACGTTTGACTGGCTGAAGCGAACGGCTGGCTGGCTGAAGCGAACGTCTTATTGGCTGAGGCGAACGGCTGACTAGCTGAGGCGAACGGCTGACTGGCTGAGGCGAACGTCTGACTGGCTGAGGCGAACGTCTGACTGGCCAACAACCCCACCAAACAGGTAAAGTACTTGTGACAATATGTAATGTGCATATGCAAGGTGTCTATGAACATTGTCTAAAAACTTTTGCGTTCCTTGTTGTGTGGCTGACTGCGGACCCACAACGAGGTGCTGGTGAGGTGTGGCTGACTGCGGACCCACAACGAGGTGCTGGCGAGGTGTGGCTGACTGCGGACCCACAACGGTGCTGGCGAGGTGTGGCTGACTGCAGACCCACAACGATGTGCTGGTGGTGTGGCTGACTGACCCACAACAGGTGCTGGTGAGGTGTGACCGACCCACAACGAGGTGCTGGTGAGGTGTGGCTGACTCGACCCACAACGAGGTGCTGGTGAGTGTGGCTGACTGCGGACCCACAACGAGGTGCTGGTGAGGTGTGGCTGACTGCGGACCCACAACGAGGCGCTGGTGAGGTGTGGCTGACTGCTGGACCCACAACAAGGTGCTGGTGAGGTGTGGCTGACTGCGGACCCACAACGAGGTGCTGGTGAGGTGTGGCTGACTGCGGACCCACAACAAGGTGCTGGTGAGGTGTGGCTGACTGCGGACCCACAACAAAGGTGCTGGTGGTGTGGCTGACTGCGGACCCACAACAAGGTGGCTGGTGAGGTGTGGCTGACTGCGGACCCACAACAGGTGCTGGTGAGGTGTGGCTGACTGCGGACCCACAACGAGGCGCTGGCGAGTGTGGCTGACTGCGGACCCACAACAAGGTGCTGGTGAGGTGTGGCTGACTGCGGACCCACAACGAGGCGCTGGTGAGGGTGGCTGACTGCGGACCCACAACAAGGTGCTGGTGAGGTGTGGCTGACTGCGGACCCACAACAAGGTGCTGGTGAGGTGTGGCTGACTGCGGACCCACAACGAGGCGCTGGCGAGGTGTGGCTGACTGCGGACCCACAACGAGGTGCTGGCGGTGTGGCGACTGGGACCCACAGGCGCTGGCGAGGTGTGGCTGACTGCGGACCCACAACAGGTGCTGGTGAGGTGTGGCTGACTGCGGACCCACAACAAGGTGCTGGTGGTGTGGCTGACTGCGGACCCACAACGGGCGCTGGCGAGGTGTGGCTGACTGCGGACCCACAACGAGGTGCTGGCGAGGTGTGGCTGACTGCGGACCCACAACGAGGTGCTGGCGAGGTGTGGCTGACTAGCGGACCCACAACAAGGTGCTGGTGAGGTTGTATCACTCGTACAAGACGATCATTCACGTCAGGGAAGACATCAATTCTGAAAGAACCTCACCTGTGCGCGCATTACCTATCGGAAGCGTTCACAGGTGTGTTCTCATCCACGCTAAGGTAAAGTGGACAATTGGTAAAGAAGGTATGTTTAAGAAAAGCTTTATCGTAGGCTTCTCTCTCTCTATCCAGACATCCTTATTACGTAGGAGGGAGGGAGAGTAGGAGAGAGGGAGAGGGAGAAGGAGGAGGAAGGAGGTTGGTCGTTAATGTTTTTTTCTTGCTTTGGCAACATTGAATGGTGACAGCAGGTGTAAGTGTTGTGTTGATCAAATCTCTCTCTCTCTCTCTCTCTCTCTCTCTCTCTCTCTCTCTCACCACCGGGTAACAAGCGGTGGGAGCTGTGTGGTGATGGCTGACTACCTCTGTTGGTGCAGGTTAACTACTTTACCTGGGAGAGGTTCCCACGTCTGCCTACCTGTTGTGCCGGAGGTTAACTAGCTTACCTGCTGACGGTGGTACTGAGGAAGGAAGTAATGATAATGGAGAGAGAGAGAGAGAGAGAGAGACCGACCGACCCACCCGGAAGTCATATACCATTGTGGTCATAGAATTTGCATGCGAGTCCATCTGTTGGCACACGTCACCGCAAGTTCCGGGTCATGCACCGCAAAGGCAATGTCAAAGTCAAAATGAGAGAGAGAGAGGGGAGAGAGGGCTGTTAATATGGATGACTGAAGGCGTTGTTGATATATATGAAGAGAACGAATTACGAATAACTGGTTCACTAGTGACATAGGGTGTTAGAATATTATAGAAGAAAGTTTAAATCGTCCAAAATCTATCATAGCGATTCGATTTTGTTTCTATTTCGTGTTGGGCTTCTCAGAGTCTTGCCTTTATCAACTCTACAATTCTCCTTAACAGAGGACATACGAAGTGAGACATATTTCAGTTTAATTTTTATATTTTAATTAACCGAAGCGTATTGACCAGTACCTTACCTGCCTCTGTGACTCAGGTGTTCTAAATAAGGCAAATAAATAGCATAGGTTATGGAAAGGAATAGGTAAATAAAGGTTGTTTTTCTCCATTTAACCCAACATTATACACTGATATAAGTATTTAATTTACTTTACTTTTTCAATATGGCTTGTAAACATCAACCTTACAACTACTTATACTTAAGAACAGGTGTGTAGGCCTACCTGTGTACCTCTTAATGAGTTTCTTGGGCTAGGTTAGGTGAGGTGACTTACTGTTTACTATTGTTTGTATACCTCCACTGTCTATGTACCTGGTAAATCAACATAAACTTGTATGCGAATTTTAATGAATGAATATCCGCCTTTCTTTCTCTACACCGACAAAGACTAAGTTTTAGGACAGGCTGGTGTAGTTCCTCACATGTGTTTTAATGGGCTGGTAACAGGTATAGTAATGGTGTTATGAGTAGGTGGTGGTGTCCTTCCGTGGTAACATCAACAACACGGACGCCATCTGGCAACACTGATTTAACGACCTGTGGAGCCTGTGTCCCAAACGTTTCATTCTAACGAGACAAAATGCACTAAAACCCTTATAAGACTTCCCTTCTTCAGCTAATTTATTATATCAGAGTTGCATTGACAGTATAACAGTGTTATTTAAGAGTTTGATATGAAATGAATACGTAAAAATGTGAAATTATATCGATGAATGAATCCCAAGTTGGGGATATGTGATTGAAATCGGACAGTGGTGTGCCCTGGAGGATATAACTCCGGGTCACCGAGTCGAGTTTTGCCATGTGGTGAAACAGGACAAAAACAAACAAAAAATTTAAAAACCCTCCAGTAGTGTGAGCTTAGGACACAACACAGATCATTATATTCCTAGGATCTTAAAACACCACAACAGAGAGTTTGTAAATACCGGATGTGTCAGTGTCGGTAAGTGACGTCATCTTTACCTTTGCTCCGAGCGCTTCACGTTAATGCTCAGTTGATGTTTTACGCTTTAAACAAACACCACACACACTCAGTTGATGTTTTACGCTTTAAACAAACACCACACACACTCAGTTGATGTTTTACGCTTTAAACAAACACCACACACACTCAGTTGATGTTCAACGCTTTAAACAAACACCACACACTCAGGTATTTTAGCTTTAAACACCACACACACACTCAGTTGATGTTTTACGCCTTTAAACAAACACTACTACACCTCAATTGATGTTTTACGCTTAAACAAACAATTAATAATACCTCCAATTGATGTTTTACGCTTTAAATAAACAATACACACACTCAATTGATGTTTTACGCTTTAAAAAACACTACACACACTCAGTTGATGTTTTGCGCTTTTAACACCACACACTCAGTTGATGTTTTACGCTTTTAAATAAACACTACACACACTCAGTTGATGTTTTTTGCGTTAAACAAACACCACATTAATACCAGTTGATGTTTTATTATTTAAATAAACACTACACACACTCAGTTGATGTTTATGCTTTTAAACAAACACCATACACACTCAGTTGATGTTTTAGCGTTTTAAACAAACACCACACACACCAGGTGATGTTTTAAGGCCAAACAAACATCACACACACTCAGCGAGATGTTTTACGCTTTAAACAACACCACACACACTCACAGTTGATGTTTTACGCTTTTAAACAAACACATACACACACACTCAGGTGATGTTTTATTATTTAAACAAACACCATACACTCAGTTGAGTGCTTTTACCCTTTAAACAAACACCACACACACTCAGTTGATGTTTTTCCCTTTTAAACAAACACTCACACACACTCAGTTGATGTTTTACCCTTTAAACAAAATACCATATATACACTACAGGGTGATGTTTACGCTTTAAACAAATACCACACACACTCAGTTGATGTTTTACGCTTTTAAATAAACACCACACACACTCAGTTGATGTTTTACGCTTAAACAAACACCACACACACTCAGTTGATGTTTTATAATTCTAAACAAAACACCACACACACTCAGTTGATGTTTTACGCTTAAAACAAACAACACTACACACACTCAGTTGATGTTTTACGCTTTAAAACAAACACTCACACACACTCAGTGATGTTTTATTTAAACAAACACCACACACACTCAGTTGATGCGTTTTACGCTTTAAACAAACAATTACACACAATTTCCAGTTGATGTTTTTCCCCTTTAAACAAACACCACACACACTCAGTTGATGTTTTACCTTTAAACAAACACTATACACACTTCAGGTGATGTTTTGCGCTTTTAAACAAATACCACACACACTCAGTTGATGTTTTACGGTTTAAACAAACACCACACACACTAGCATGGTTGCATTCTTTTAAAAATGCACTTGGCACACATTTCAGTTGATGTTTTACGCTTTAAACAAACACCACACACACTCAGTTGATGTTTTACGCTTCTTTAAACAAACACCACACACACTCAGGTGATGTTTTACGCTTTAAACAAACACCACACACACTCAGGTGATGTTTTGCGCTTTAAGCAAACACCACACCCACTCAGTTGATGTTTTATTATTTAAACAAACACCGCACACACTCAGTGATGTTTTACCCTTTAAACAAACACCACACACACTCAGTTGATGTTTTACCCTTTAAACAAACACCACACACACTCGGTTGATGTTTTATTATTTAAACAAACACCACACACACTCGGTTGATGTTTTTGTGTTTAAACAAACACCACACACCTCAGTTGATGTTTACCCTTTAAACAAACACCACACACACACACTCAGTTGATGTTTTATTATTTAAACAAACACCACACACACACACACACTCAGTTGATGTTTAAACAAACAAACACTTAAACAAACACCACACACACTCAGTTGATGTTTTAATTTTTAAACAAACACCACACACACTCAGTTGATGTTTTACCCTTTAAACAAACACCACACACACTCAGTTGATGTTTTACCCTTTAAACAAACACCACACACACTCACTTGATGTTTTACGCTTTAAACAAACACCACACACACTCAGTTGATGTTTTACGCTTTAAACAAACACCATACACACTCAGTTGATGTTTTACGCTTTAAACAAACACCACACACACTCAGTTGATGTTTTACTCTTTAAACAAACACCACACACACTCAGTTGATGTTTTACCCTTTAAACAAACACCACACACACTCAGTTGATGTTTTACCCTTTAAACAAACACCATACACACTCAGTTGATGTTTTACGCTTTAAACAAACACCACACACACTCAGTTGATGTTTTACTCTTTAAACAAACACCATACACACTCAGTTGATGTTTTACCCTTTAAACAAACACCACACACACTCAGTTGATGTTTTACCCTTTAAACAAACACCACACACACTCAGTTGATGTTTTATTATTTAAACAAACACCACACACACTCAGTTGATGTTTTACGCTTTAAACAAACACCATACACACTCAGGTGATGTTTTACCCTTTAAACAAACACCACACACACTCAGTTGATGTTTTACGCTTTAAACAAACACCACACACACTCAGTTGATGTTTTACGCTTTTAAAACAAACACCACACACACTCAGTTGATGTTTGCGCTTTAACACCACACACACTCAGTTGATGTTTTACGCTTTAAACAAACACCACACACACTCAGTTGATGTTTTACGCTTTAAACAAACACCATACACACTCGGGTGATGTTTTACGCTTTAAACAAACACCACACACACTCAGTTGATGTTTTTCGCGTTAAACAAACACCACACACACTCAGTTGATGTTTTACGCTTTAAACAAACACCAGACACACTCAGTTGATGTTTTACGCTTTAAACAAACACCAGACACACTCAGTTGATGTTTTACGCTTTAAACAAACACCAGACACACTCAGTTGATGTTTTACGCTTTAAACAAACACCACACACACTCAGTTGATGTTTTACGCTTTAAACAAACACCAGACACACTCAGTTGATGTTTTACGCTTTAAACAAACACCAGACACACTCAGTTGATGTGATGCAGAGGACAAGTGGTTGGTGACCCAGCCAGTCGGGGCCAACCACTGCTAGTGCTCAGTTGATGTTTTATGCTTTAAACAAACACCACACACACTCAGTTGATGTTTTGCGCTTTAACACCACACACACTCAGTTGATGTTTTACGCTTTAAACAAACACCAGACACACTCAGTTGATGTTTTACGCTTAAACAAAAACACACTGAAGCATGTTTTGCGCTTTTAACACCACACACACTCAGTTGATGTTTTACGGTTTAAACAAACACCACACACACTCAGTTGATGTTTTACGCTTTAAACAAACACCACACACAGTTGATGTTTTGCGCTTAACACCACACACACTCAGTTGATGTTTTACGCTTTAAACAAACACCACACACGTTGATCTTTTAACACCACACACACTCGTTGATGTTTTTTAAACAAACACCAGACACACTCAGTTGATGTTTTTACGCTTTAAAAACACCACACACACTCAGTTGATTTTTGCGCTTTAACACCACACTCAGTTGATGTTTTACGGTTTAAACAAACACCACACACTCAGTTGATGTTTTACGCTTTAAACAAACACCACACACACTCAGTTGATGTTTTGCGCTTTTAACACCACACACACTCAGTTGATGTTTTACGCTTTAAACAAACACCACACACACTCAGTTGATGTTTTACGCTTTTAACAAACACCACACACACTCAGTTGATGTTTTACGCTTTAAACAAACACCACACACACTCAGTGATGTTTTACGCTTTAAACAAACACCACACACACTCAGTTGATGTTTTATTATTTAAACAAACACCGCACACACTCAGTTGATGTTTTACCCTTTAAACAAACACCACACACACTCAGGTGATGTTTTACGCTTTAAACAAACACCACACACACTCAGTTGATGTTTTATTATTTAAACAAACACCACACACACAGACTCAGTTGATGTTTTACCCTTTAAAGCACCACACACACTCAGTTGATGTTTTTATTTAAACAAACACCACACACACTCAGTTGATGTTTTATTATTTAAACAAACACCACACACACTCAGGTGATGTTTTACGCTTTAAACAAACACCACACACGCTCAGTTGATGTTTTACCCTTTAAACAAACACTACACACACTCAGTTGATGTTTTATTATTTAAACAAACACCACACACACACACACTCAGTTGATGTTTTACGCTTTAAACAAACACTGCACACACACAATCAGTTGATGTTTTACCCTTTAAACAAACACTACACACACTCAGGTGATGTTTTACCCTTTAAACAAACACCACACACACTCAGTTGATGTTTTGCGCTTTAAACAAACACCACACACACTCAGGTGATGTTTTACCCTTTAAACAAACACCAAACACTTGTATCTTTTATACTACCATTATGCAAGATATCAGTTTGTGTTATTTGTTATTATTTCGAGGTGTGTGTGTGTGTGTGTGTGTGTGTGTGCGTGCGTGCGTGCGTGCGTGCGTGCGTGTGTGTTACTGAGTCAATGAGTCATTTAGTTAAAGAAGTTAGTCATGGACGCACTTAATGAATCAGTTGTGTGAGTTGAGGAAGAGCTGAGAAAATTATACCCGTTCGTCGTGTGAGCTGAGAGTGTAAATTGGCCGTAAGTGTGAGCTGAGAGTGTAAATTATTACAAATACAAGCTGAGAGAGTACATCAGTTGTCACCAGAAATTATATAAATTAGTTTTGTAAGCTGAGAATGTGTACAGTAAATATGTTGTAAAAGTGTGAGCTGAGAATGTGTAAATTAGCCGTAAGTGTGAGCTGAGACTGTAAATAAGTTGTAAAAGTCTGAGCTGAGAGTGTCTTAATGTGCGCTGAGGAAACACGTAGCACACTGTAAACAGGGAAGTGTCTTAATTTGTGAGCTGCCAGAGACGTGAGCTGACAGAGGCGGGTGCTAGGATGTAGTGGCTCCTGCCCTCACCCCCTCCCCTCACCCAAGGGTCAGGGATGAGGTGGGGGTAGAGGTGAGTGAGAGGAGGATGGGGGTGAGGGAGAATGAGATGAGTGAAGGGGGTGAGAGAGTCATAGATACATACGTGTCAGGAGATTCACACAATATAGTCATCATGAAGTAAAATTTATCAGTCTGTTTGTGTGTTGTGGTTGTGTACTTCTGGTTTGTGTGTACATAGTCGAATACACGCACACACACTGGTACAGATATACATACTTACACAGGCAAACACATATTAGTATATATTTAGTTAGTCATACAAACATACAACACTCTCATACACTCCTTCATCCGCTGTGAATCCGGATTTAACACTACAAACTATGACATTGTGACACACACACACACACACACACACATATACATACACACACACAAATACGCTTACACAATACAAACACACATATACGTATATACACATCCATACACACACACACACACACACTCACCACGACCTCATCTACAAATTTGGTGAGAAGATTCTGCACCATCCTCGACACCGGCTCCTACTGCCACCTGAGATTCCTCGTCCGATAATTGCTGTTCGACACCAAAACCGCATCCAGCCCATACGAGCACGAACTGATCGCTATAAGAACAGCCCAGTCCCAACCATTGTAAAAATTATCAATAATTTGTAATCAACTAGTGTATTCACTCGCAGTCAATCTTACCTTTTGCACTGTCACTATGTTGAAATGCCCTGTAGTTTGAGCTTCTCCCTACCTAGTTATTATATATCATATTTGCATCACCTATGTTACTTGTATTTTATTTGTAAATCAAGAGACCCAATCCCCAATTATGTAACTGTATATTTTCAGCCTTCCGGCTGCCATGCTCTTTCAATAAACCGTTATTTATTGTTATTATTATTATTTTTATTATTATTATTATTATTATTATTATTATTATTATTATTATTATTATTATTATTATTATTATTATTATTATTATTATTATTATTACCGCGAGTTATTCACTACATTTTTACCACAGTCATCACTCGTACACTGTGTTCCTCGTGTATGTTCACAGCAAAAAGGTTTACACACACTCTACACTGTTAACTCTTACAACAACATGGTTTACACTCACTGTACACGGTTAATTCTCACAACAACATGGTTTACACACACTACACTGTTTACTCTGGCTTATACACACTCTACATTGTTTACTCTGGTTTACACACACTCTACACTGTTTACTCTCACAACATGGTTTACACACACCCTACACTGTTGATTCTGGGTTACACACACTCTACACTGTTGATTCTGGGTTACACACACTCTACACTGTTTACTCTGGTTTACACACACTCAACACTGTTTACTTTCACAACAACATGGTTTACACACACACTACACTGTTTACTCTGGTTTACACACACACTCTACACTGTTTACTCTGGTTTACACACACTCTACAATGTTTACTCTGGTTTACACACACTCTACACTGTTTACTCTGTTTTACACACACTTTACAATGTTTACTCTGGTTTACACACACACTACATTGTTTACTCTCACAACAACATGGTTTACACACACACTACACTGTTTACTCTCACAACATCATGGTTTACACACACTCTACGCTGTTTACTCTGGTTTACACACACTCCACACTGTTTAGTCTTGTTTACACACACTCTACACTGTTTACTCTGTTTTACACACACTTTACAATGTTTATTCTGGTTTACACACACTCTACACCGTTTACTCTTGTTTACACACACTCTACACTGTTTACTCTGTTTTACACACACTTTACAATGTTTATTCTGGTTTACACACACTCTACACTGTTTATTCTGGTTTCTACACACACTCTACAATGTTTACTCTGTTTTACACACACTTTACAATGTTTATTCTGGTTTTCATACACACTCTACACTGCTTACTCTTGTTTACACACACTTCACTGTTTACTCTGTTTTACACACACTCTACACCGTTTACTCTTGTTTACACACACTCTACACTGTTTACTCTGTTTTACACACACTTTACAATGTTTATTCTGGTTTACACACACTCTACACTGTCCACTCTGTTTTACACACACTTTACAATGTTTATTCTGGTTTACACACACTCTACACTGTTTACTCTGTTTTACACACACTTTACAATGTTTATTCTGGTTTACACACACTCTACAATGTTTACTCTGGTTTACACACACTCTACACTGTCCACTCTGACTTACACACACAATCTTCACTGTTTACTCTCACCACAATATGGTTTACTCACACACACACTACACTGTGTACTCTGGTTTACACACACACTACATTGTTTACTCTGGTTTACACACACTCTACCCTGTTTACTCTCACAACAACATGGTTTACACACACTCTACACCGTTTACTCTGGTTTACACACACTCTACCCTGTTTACTCTCACAACAACATGGTTTACACACACTCTAAACCTTTTTCTCTGGTTTACGCACACTCTACACTGTTTACTCTCACAACAACATGGTTTACACACACTCTACACCGTTTTCTCTGGTTTACGCACACACTACACTGTTTACTCTCACAACAACATGGTTTACACACTCTACACTGTTTACTCTGGTTTACGCACACACTACACTGTTTACTCTCACAACAACATGGTTTACACACTTTATACTGTTTACTCTGGTTTACACACACTCTACACTGTTTACTCTCACAACAACATGGTTTACACACACTCTACACTGTTAACTTTCACAACAACATGGTTACACACACTCTACACTTTTACTCTGGTTTACACACACTCTACACTGTTAACTCTCACAACAACATGGTTACACACACTCTACACTTTTACTCTGGTTTGCACACACACACACTACACCGTTTACTCTTATAACAACATGGTTTACACACACTCTACACTGTTTACTCTGGTTTACACACACTACACTGTTTACTCTCACAACAACATGGTTTACACACACACTACACTGTTTACTCTCACAACAACATGGTTTACACACACTCTATACTGTTTACTCTGGTTTACACTCACTCTACATTGTTTACTCACACAACAACATGGTTTAAACACATTCTAAAGTGTTTACTCTCACAACAACATGGTTGTAACCGCCAATCAGAGGGCGAATAATACTCGTCGTACG
>NW_024749935.1:0-15211 GCF_018991925.1 Homarus americanus | reverse complement strand
AGGTACACTTAACAAGACAGATACAAGTACACTTAACAGGACAGATACAAGTACACTTAACAGGACAAATGCAAGTACATTTAACAGGACAGATACAAGTACACTTAACAGGACATATACAGGTACACTTTACAGGACAGATACAGGTACACTTAACAAGACAGATACAAGTACACTTAACAGGACAGATACAAGTACACTTAACAGGACAGATATAGGTACACTTAACAAGACAGATACAAGTACACTTAACAGGACAGATACAAGTACATTTAACAGGACAGATACAAGTACATTTAACAGGACAGATACAAGTACACTTAACAGGACATATACAGGTACACTTAACAGGACAGATACAGGTACACTTAACAAGACAGATACAAGTACACTTAACAAGACAGATACAGGTACACTTAACAAGACAGATACAAGTACACTTAACATGGCAGATACAGGTACACTTAACATGGCAGATACAGGTACACTTAACAAGACAGATACAAGTACACTTAACATGGCAGATACAGGTACACTTAACCAGACAGATACAGGTACACTTAACATGGCAGATACAGGTACACTTAACAAGACAGATACAAGTACACTTAACATGGCAGATACAGGTACACTTAACAAGACAGATACAGGTACACTTAACAAGATAGATACAAGTACACTTAACATGGCAGATACAGGTACACTTAACAAGACAGATACAAGTACACTTAACATGGCAGATACAGGTACACTTAACAAGACAGATACAGGTACACTTAACATGGCAGATACAAGTACACTTAACATGGCAGATACAGGTACACTTAACAAGACAGATACAAGTACACTTAACATGGCAGATACAGGTACACTTAACAAGACAGATACAAGTACACTTAACATGGCAGATACAGGTACACTTAACAAGACAGATACAGGTACACTTAACAAGACAGATACAAGTACACTTAACATGGCAGATACAGGTACACTTAACAAGACAGATATAGGTACACTTAACATGACAGATACAGGTACACTTAACATGGCAGATACAGGTACACTTAACAAGACAGATACAAGTACACTTAACAGGACAGATACAAGTACACTTAACATGGCAGATACAGGTACACTTAACAAGACAGATACAAGTACACTTAACATGGCAGATACAGGTACACTTAACAAGACAGATACAAGTACACTTAACAGGACAGATACAAGTACACTTAACAGGACAAATGCAAGTACATTTAACAGGACAGATACAAGTACACTTAACAGGACATATACAGGTACACTTTACAGGACAGATACAGGTACACTTTGAATCCTGAGCATGTTTATACTTTAAGAGACTACTGGACAGCCACTGGTCAGACTGGGAAATAAATCAAATGAATTGCCGTATAAGTCCGGGTGAAGGAGCGGCCACCAATGTTTATATGAATGGATAATTACCTAAGTTGATCTACTGTATAGGCGGCGGGAACATGTAATGGTCTAGTGAGTTTTGTTTGGTACCTGTTGTTAATGATTTCTCTCTTCTCTTCTCTTCTCAATGGTATTACACGTATTCAGTTATACAGTAATAACAGTCGACGTCAGCTGTTCTCCGCCAGTGTTCGCGTGACGTCACTGCGTCGTGTGAGAATAATTATTGTAATCACAGTTCCGGAAGAGTCCATAACACGGCACGTCACTTAACTGGTTCTGTAGTTAGGGTTTTTTATATGATATCTCCGGCAAACGGTTTAGTTCATATATCCGGCAAATGTTTTAGTTCATATATCCGGCAAATGTTTTAGTCCATATATCCGGCAAATGTTTTATTTCATATCGCCGGTAAATGTTTTAGTTCATATATCCGGCAAATGTTTTAGTTCATATCTCCGGCAAACGGTTTAGTTCATATCTCCGGCAAACGGTTTAGTTCATATCTCCGGCAAACGGTTTAGTTCATATATCCGGCAAATGTTTTAGTTCATATATCCGGCAAATGTTTTAGTTCATATATCCGGCAAATGTTTTAGTTCATATATCCGGCACATGTTTTAGTTCATATATCCGGCAGACGGTTTAGTTCGCTTGTCAAAGCAAATGTTTTATTTATCGTAAATGTTTAGTTCATATATCCGGCAAATGTTTTAGTTCATATATCCGGCAAATGTTTTAGTTCATATATCCGGCAAATGTTTTAGTTCATATATCCGGCACATGTTTTAGTTCATATATCCGGCAGACGGTTTAGTTTATATATCCGGCAAACGTTTTAGTTCATATATCCGGCAAATGTTTTCGTTCATACATCCGGCAAATATTTTAGTTCATATATCCGGGAAATGTTTTAGTTCATATATCCGGCAAATGTTTTAGTTCATATATCCGGCACATGTTTTAGTTCATATATCCGGCAAACGGTTTAGTTCATATATCCGGCAAATGTTTTAGTTCATATATCCGGCAAATGTTTTAGTTCATATATCCGGCAAATGTTTTCGTTCATATCTCCGGCAAATGGTTTAGTTCATATATCCGGCAAATGTTTTAGTTCATATATCCGGCAAATGTTTTAGTTCATATATCCGGCAGACGGTTTAGTTTATATATCCGGCAAACGTTTTAGTTCATATATCCGGCAAATGTTTTCGTTCATATATCCGGCAAATATTTTAGTTCATATATCCGGCAAATATTTTAGTTCATATATCCGGCAAATATTTTAGTTCATATATCCGGCAAATGTTTTAGTTCATATATCCGGCAAATGTTTTAGTTCATATATCCGGCAGACGGTTTAGTTCATATATCCGGCAGACGGTTTAGTTCATATATCCGGCAGACGGTTTAGTTTATATATCCGACAAACGTTTTCGTTCATATATCCGGCAAATGTTTTCGTTCATATATCCGGCAAATATTTTCGTTCATATATCCGGCAAATGTTTTAGTTCATATATCCGGCAAATGTTTTAGTTCATATATCCGGCAAATGTTTTAATTCATATATCCGGCAGACGGTTTAGTTCATATATCCGGCAAATGTTTTAGTTCATATGTCTGGCAAATGTTTGGGTTCATATATCCGGCAAATGTTTTAGTTCATATATCTGGCAAATGTTTTAGTTCATATATCCGGCAAATGTTTTAGTTCATATATCCGGCAAATGTTTTAGTTCATATATCCGGCAGACGGTTTAGTTTATATATCCGGCAAACGTTTTAGTTCATATATCCGGCAAATGTTTTAGTTCATATATCCGGCAAATGTTTCGGATTCATATATTCGGCAGAATGTTTTAGTTCATATATCCGGCAAATCTTTGATTCATATATCCGGCAAATGTTTTAGTTCGTATATCTGGCAAATGTTTTAGTTCATATATCCGGCAAATGTTTTAGTTCATATATCTGGCAAATGTTTTAGTTCATATATCCGGCCAATGTTTTAGTTCAGAAATCTGGCAAATGTTTTAGTTCATATATCCGGCAAATGTTTTAATTCATATATCCGGCAGACGGTTTAGTTTATATATCCGGCAAACGTTTTAGTTCATATATCCGGCAAATGTTTTCGTTCATATATCCGGCAAATGTTTTAGTTCATATATCCGGCAAATGTTTTAGTTCATATATCCGGCAAATGTTTTAGTTCATATATCCGGCAGACGGTTTAGTTCATATATCCGGCAAACGTTTTAGTTCTGGTATACGTTACGTATTTTTTCATTTTTATTAATACCTTTACATGATGATGATGATGAATGGTGATAATGATGATGACCTTTAAATATGATAACGACTTAACTTTAACTGTAGTAATAACATATAAATACTGGTTTAAAAATAATATAATTAGTCAGCAGTAAATTTAACACCACTGACCCAAGCTTACATAAACACACCTGATTTACCAATTTGTTAAGTTCACAATAAATGGGTATTTTACACTCAAAAGTTTATAGCCAATTACGTTTTAATGAATGATTGCATTTTTGTGTGTCAAAGGCGACCGTACGTCTGGCGAAGGAGTTTTATGACTGTGAGGAGAAGGCCAGACGCTGCTCATTACCAGTACTGGCAGTGTGTTATATGGTAGACCCCTGACTGTGCCTTGGGTGCACCGACGACACCAGCCGATCACACACACATTTATTTACTTACTTACTTACTTACTTACTCCACCGACAGACTATTACTACGTCGATAGATTCTCACATATATTCTTCCCGTAATTAGTGAAGGTCGGCTGGTCTCCACACTCCCTCCCCTTCCCCGTGTCCACGGCGGCCACCACACACGTAGCCAAAGATCCATTTACAAGCTCCTTACACGTGTCTGTGCGCCCCGCCCACCATTCTCCGGACACACACACATTTCATCCTGTCCTCGGATGGGCGTGTGACTTGTGGCAGGTGTCGCCGCCCTTACCTTACGACCCAAGACAATGTTTCTTACCTACCACTGTGTCGTACATTACTGCTGTCTTCCCTGCTGGCGGGGCACGTAGGTCGACCATCACACATAATGTTTACTTACAAAATACACAATAGTTTCCACCATTCAGGATGATGCAATAACTAACCTCTTGAGGATTTTTAGCTTTAATTATCGTCCTTCGAATGTTATTGTTTAAACCAATGTCCTTAAAGATTTATAGCTTAAACCATCGTTAAAGGTTATAACAGCTGGGTTAAGTTCTCTGTCATCATCTTTTAGGATTTGGTTTGACATTAAAAATAACCATTATTCCCGTCTTTATATACAGCATTAACCCTAGGCCACATTATTTACCGTCTTGGCCACTAGTCTTATTCATCATAGTTTAATACCGTCTCTTCACTATTCCGAGTTCAGACCAGTATCATCTGCATATCGAACATTTGATACTACTTTACCATTAACTTTTAGTCCTTCATCGTTTCTTATAACTTTTCTCATTATAAATTTTTGATCAGTGATTATGCAGTCCTGGAGATAGCACGCAGCCCTTTCTAACTCCTTCCGCGGGTTAGGTTAGTTTAGGTTAAGTTAGGTTTTATTAATTAAGTAGGAGATGTTGTTAGGTTGTGTTAGGGATCTCTTGAAGACTAGGAATCCCCGCATATTTCGCTTGGTGATTAAGTACCTTAACTCTAAACGGGGGGTTAGGTTAGTTTAAGTTAGATTGAGTTAGGTTAGGTTACGTTAGGTTAAATTGGATTAAATTGGGTTAGATTAGGTTTTAATTAGGTTAGGTTTGGTTAGGTTGAAACAAGGGATGGCTCCTTAACTTTATGATATCCGGTTAATGTTAGGATAAGTGTTATAAAGATAGGGCAGGTTAATGTTTGGTTTGGTTTGGTTTGGTTAGCTTTGCGTTATGTTAGGTTACATTAGTTTAATGTTAGGTTAACTTAATGGACTAGGTGGCGAAACTGCGAATCATCGCCCCCCCCTCTCCCTCCCCACTCCACCTGCTGTTTGATAATTTTGATAAACGACCAAACAGGCAGACAGACAGAGATAAATACACGAATAAATATATAATGAAATGGACATACACTTAGACAGATGAATATATCAAATAGACAGATAGATAAATAGGCAGACAGACACAAGACCCCCCAGGTTGGTATGTCATGGTCCTTCAGTGTGTGGTGATAAATGGCTCGGGTCTTGTGTGTTCATGGGTCTGCGGGTCTCTGAATTTTCTAAAAGTTATTATTACTTTTTCTTCGTCAGTAATGTATAGGAGTGATGCTCAAGGTTCCTTTATTAACGGTGGGTCTCTCTCTCTCTCTCTCTCTCTCTCTCTCTCTCTGTGTGTGTGTGTGTGTGTTTTGCGCTATTCGGCCCCTGAAGAGCCCTGGCGTCTCCTTACTAACGTTGCGTCAAATGGCCTAAGACACAAACTGGCGTTTCTCCCACTCCTGGGAGTTGTTGATATAGTGTGCGCCTATTTTTGCCAGGTCTTGGAGGGGGAGGTGTCTATCTGTCCTTCTGTCTTTTCAATTATGTGATCCTCTCTCTCTCTCTCTCTCTCTATTTTTCCTTCTTCCTCTTTTCCCTCTTTCTTTTTCCTTCTTTCACTTTTCTCTCTCTCTCCTTTCTCCTGTCTCTCTTTCATTCTCCCTCTGCTTCTCTCTGATTCATCCTCTCGACTTTTCCCTCCTCTCTCTCTCTCCAGAAACAATAAATATACAGTAAACTCCTAAGTGGCATCCCTCCCCCTACACCAATTACCATACATGGGTCAACACGTGGACACGTCAATAGTCATCAGTGGTAGAACGTAACAAAGGGTAATCCTGGGCCGAGTTTACTCTTTTCAATAATTTACCATCCAGCTATTCTTATATGCTCTTTATCTCTATATACCTTATATTCTTATATAAGTAACTCGTATGCTTCTCTGCTTATGTTTTCCAAGTCAATGTTCTTTCTTTCATTTCCTTTCATATATATATATATATTCTCAGTTTCAATGTTCCTACCTTTCTGAAGTATACTTTGTTATATGTCTATTCTTATACATGGGTTAGTCTGGGGAACCATGTTATTCTTTGTACAACTCTTTTTATACTTACAAAGGGTAGCTGCCACCACCCAGACTTTTCATTATATAACCTAACTCATGGAAAGTTGTTGGGTAGTGTGGTAGATGTCTAGGCACGTGAGTAAGTATTATTTTCTGGGAACCAATGTTAAGAAGGAGCAGAGTGGTGATACTCGGAGATTTACTAATTCAATATTTATTGACAAGTGAGTGGAGAAGATGCATCTTAAATTCACTCAGGCTAAACAGAACCGCAATTAACTTATTAAATCATCAAACACTTCAAGAGCTTATTACCTCATTCAACACCTCCAAATACTCATTACTTTATTAGACAATTGGGATATCATTACCTTGATACATGAGATTCCGTAACTATTATTCACAAGCCATCACTGGACTAAAATCGTAAATCGAGATAAATGAAACAAATTGATGAATCACATTGAAAACAAACTTTTGAAAACCAAAGGCGGAAGCAGCCTTTATGGATATGTTCAATAACAAACACACAATGCGAGTTACCTGTTCAGCGATAAACAAGCAAACACACACTCACACACACATGGGTGTATTAGTCAATGATTTTCGTGACTGTATTCCTAAGGTCGGTATTAAATAGAGGTTACAACCACTCAATTACTTAACTGACTTCACTGGACGGAGCCAATGATTCAATTTGAGAACCAGACGGGATAACTTAACCAATATTCATCACTTTTGTATTATAGAATTGATGTGTCTGTTCCTCATATACCGTCATCACATTCGAGCATTGGGATGTAATAAACACAAATGACCTAACCTAACCTGCCACTAAAACCAGATTTTCTATTACATAACGCTAAGACAGTGGTTCTCAACCTTGTTTGCCCCATGCACCCCTTTCACCATATGTCAGAATGTCATTCCCCCCTCCTTTCCAAGATTGTCTGCCTCAAAAAGTGCATTCCAAATAATATGCATATAATACTGAAAAACCTTTATTTTTTTCCATATTAGTACATATACATTTACAATTTTACATGGATTATTTTTATAGTGGAGTTTTACAAATTAAATGCCAATTGAAAATGTTGATGGATTTATAAAACTTGAATAAAAGTAAAATAGTTTTTTATATTTATAATGAATTACTTAACAGACCAAACTGAAGCATAATGCAATAAACAAAAAGTTCAATAGAATACCAGGATATTGTAAATTTGTAATTAATTTTATTCAGATGAAGATTACAGTCAATGAGAAACCTGTGATTGTATTTTCTTCGCCAATTCTGGGATACGCAGAGGAGTGCTTGAAAGGGCACAACGCAGGGCATTTGCTATCTCTAATCTACTACGTTGCTTCGCTTTAATTTGCAACAGAGTTTAAAAGCCTGACTCACAAAGATATGTCGACACAAACGGAAGCAATGCACGGATAGCTCTTTCTGCCACTTTTGGGTAGGAATCGCACATCAAGGGCCAAAATTCTGTGATTGATTTCTCATCGAACATATCTCTTGCTCCCGAATCAGTTTCCCACCCCCCCTGAAAACCTGAATTCCCCCCCTGGGGGGAATTCCCCCCTGGTTGAGAACCCCTGGTGTAGATGATGATGGTGTAGATGATAATGGTGTAGATGATGATGGTGTAGATGATAATAGTGTAGATGATAATAGTGTAGATGATGATCGTGTAGATGATAATAGTGTAGATGATAATAGTGTAGATGATGATCGTGTAGATGATGATAGTGTAGATGATAGTGTAGATGATAATAGTGTAGATGATGATCGTGTAGATGATAATAGTGTAGATGATGATCGTGTAGATGATAATAGTGTAGATGATAATAGTGTAGATGATGATCGTGTAGATGATGATAGTGTAGATGATAATAGTGTAGATGATGATCATGTAGATGATGATAATGTAGATGATAATAGTGTAGATCTACACTATCATCATCTACACTCAACATTTTCTCACAGTTCCAACCTGACTCTATATCTATAGGAGCCTTTACAATAAGACTAGCAGGTTGTTCCAAAATACTATATCATCGTAGAGCGCGAGTTATGACGAGACCTTGTCTGATATCTGTTGTTTTCATAATACACTTGATGGGATACTCCTGTAGTTGGAATCCCCAATTCGAGCAAGGTGTAGCTCGATAACTCCACATATGGACGTCCTATCACCTAACATTTGAAGAGAGGAACGATATCGCTAAAATGTTTGGCTGCAAGTTGATCCCACTCTATTTACCAGAGGAGGGTTGTCAAAAATAATCACGTCCGCAGGGTGAGCAAGGTATCCTTCCCCCACTGGTGAAAGGTAGACCTTCCTCACCGCTGGAGGGTGCAGAGAGTAGCCCCTCATCACTGACGGAGGGTGCAGAGAGTAGCCCCTCATCACTGACGGAGGGTGCAGAGAGTAGCCCCTCATCACTGACGGAGGGTGCAGAGAGTAGCCCCTCATCACTGACGGAGGGTGCAGAGAGTAGCCCCTCATCACCGACGGAGGGTGCAGAGAGTAGCCCCTCATCACTGACGGAGGGTGCAGAGAGTAGCCCCTCATCACTGACGGAGGGTGCAGAGAGTAGCCCCTCATCACTGACGGAGGGTGCAGAGAGTAGCCCCTCATCACTGACGGAGGGTGAAGAAACTAGCCCCTCCTCACCGCCGGTAGCTAGCCCCTCCTCACAGTCTGAGGGCAGCGAAACCAGCCTCCCACTGCTGGTAGCTAGCCCTCTCATAGGCCGGAGGCAGAGAGTAGCCCTCCCTCACCGCCGGTAGCTAGCCCTCCTCACTGACGGAGGGTGCAGAGAGTAGCCCCTCCTCACAGTCGGAGGGTGCAGAGAGTAGCCCCTCCTCACCGCCGGAGGGTGAAGAAACTAGCCCCTCCTCACCGCCGGTAGCTAGCCCCTCCTCACCGCCGGAGGGTGAAGAAACTAGCCCCTCCTCACCGTCGGTGAAGTAAAGCCCCTCCCTCATCGCCGAAAAGGCCCCTCCTCACAGCCCACAGGCAGGAGAGTAGGCTCCCTCCCTCACCAAGCCGGAGGGGTGAAGAAATCAGCCTCCTGACCTGTCGGTAGCCAGCCCCTCCTCACGCTGAGGGCAGCGAACCAGCCCTCCTCACCGTCGGTAGCTAGCCCCTCCTCACCGCCGGTAGCTAGCCCCTCCTCATCGCCGAAAGCTAGCCCCTCCTCACAGTCTGAGGGTGCAGAGAGTAGCCCCTCCTCACCGCCGGAGGGTGAAGAAACTAGCCCCTCCTCACCGCCGGTAGCTAGCCCCTCCTCACCGCCGGAGGGTGAAGAAACTAGCCCCTCCTCACCGTCGGTAGCTAGCCCCTCCTCACCGCCGGAGGGTGAAGAAACTAGCCCCTCCTCACCGTCGGTAGCTAGCCCCTCCTCACCGTCGGTAGCTAGCCCCTCCTCACCGCCGGTAGCTAGCCCCTCCTCATCGCCGAAAGCTAGCCCCTCCTCACAGTCTGAGGGTGCAGAGAGTAGCCCCTCCTCACCGCCGGAGGGTGAAGAAACTAGCCCCTCCTCACCGCCGGTAGCTAGCCCCTCCTCACCGCCGGAGGGTGAAGAAACTAGCCCCTCCTCACCGTCGGTAGCTAGCCCCTCCTCACCGCCGGAGGGTGAAGAAACTAGCCCCTCCTCACCGTCGGTAGCTAGCCCCTCCTCACCGCCGGTAGCTAGCCCCTCCTCACCGCCGGTAGCTAGCCCCTCCTCACAGTCTGAGGGTGCAGAGGGTAGCCCCTTCTTACTTCCAGGAATGAGTAGAGACAACAAAACTCTACACAGAGTTTTGTTTGTCTTCTGCTGTGTATTGTTTATCATTTTCTTTTTCCTGTTTGTACAGTCCGTTCGGGAGCTCGTTGAAGAGTACCGATAAGAAAAGAAGCCCAAAAATGTACAGGCCAAGGATATGTCAACGAGATGAGGTATTTTGTGGCCGGGCAAGATGGAAATGCACTGTAAATGACATTCAACACCAGCAAGTGCGGCGCACTTAATACTGGAACAAACAAATACTGTCAATGTACAACCTTAACAACATCAACTTACAGAAGTAGACTTCTATCATATCTCCCCGCACTCTTGGTCTTTGTAGGGAATGCAAGTTAAATTTCTTTAATCTATCTTGATATGGAAGGTTTCTAAGTCCCAGAATTATTTTCGTTATTCTTCGCTACACTGACTCCAGTTATTTGATATCCATTCTATAAATAAGTGCACCAGAATTGAACAGTATAATCGAGGTACTTCCTGATTAGTGCAATATGACCTCCACACTCTTATTACTTATACTTCTAGATATAAAACCCAATACTCTGTTTGCCTTATTTCGATCATTAACGCACTGTTTTCTAGGCCATAGGTGATCTAACTTAACCTTAGATCACATTAGGTTAGGATTAAGTTAGGTGGGATTAGATTTAGGATAAGTTCAGGTGAAGTTAAGTTAAATTAAGTTAAAACAGATATTAACATTGAACAAGAAAATTTAATTATTTTTGTCTTATTACAAGGTCAAGATAACCACTTCATATTCTTAAAAGCCCCCTACACTATTATCATCTACACCATCATCATCTACACCATCATCATCTACACCATTATCATCTACACCATCATCATCTACACCAGGGGTTCTCAACCAGGGGGGAATTCCCCCCAGGGGGGGGGAATTCAGGTTTTCAGGGGCGGGGGGGAAACTGATTCGGGAGTAAGAGATATGTTCGATGAGAAATCAATCACAGAATTTTGGCCCTTGATGTGCGATTCCTACCCAAAAGTGGCAGAAAGAGCTATCCGTGCATTGCTTCCGTTTGTGTCGACATATCTTTGTGAGTCAGGCTTTTCAACTCTGTTGCAAATTAAAACGAAGCAACGTAGTAGATTAGAGGTAGAAAATGACCTGCGTTGTGCCCTTTCAAGCACTCCTCCGCGTATCCCAGAATTGGCGAAGAAAAACAATCACAGGTTTCTCATTGACTGTAATCTTCATCTGAATAAAATTAATTACAAATTTACAATATCCTGGTATTCTATTGAACTTTTTGTTTATTGCATTATGCTTCAGTTTGGTCTGTTAAGTAATTCATTATAAATAAAAAAAAAACTATTTTACTTTTATTCAAGTTTTAAAAATCCATCAACATTTTCAATTGGCATTTAATTTGTAAAACTCCACTATAAAAATAATCCATGTAAAATTGTAAATGTATATGTACTAATATGGAAAAAATAAAGGATTTTCAGTATTATATGCATATTATTTGGAATGCACTTATTGAGGCAGACAATCTTGGAAAGGAGGGGGGAATGACATTCTGACATATGGTGAAAGGGGTGCATGGGGCAAACAAGGTTGAGAACCACTGTCTTAGCGTTATGTAATAGAAAATCTGGTTTTAGTGGCAGGTTAGGTTAGGTTAGGTTAGGTCATTTGTGTTTATTACATCCCAATGCTCGAATGTGATGACGGTATATGAGGAACAGACACATCAATTCTATAATACAAAAGTGATGAATATTGGTTAAGTTATCCCGTCTGGTTCTCGAGTGAATGTTGGCTCCGTCAATTGGTCAGGTTAGTAGTGAGTGGTTGTAGCCTCTAACCTGACCCTGACCTTAAGACCACAGTCACGAAATGTTGAACTATTTTGCAAAGTTTGTTTGTGGTGTGTGTGTGCGTGTGTGTGTGTGTGTGTGTGTTTGCTTGTTTATCGCTGAACAGGTAACTCGCATTGTGTTTGTTAGGTGAACATCCATAAGAACACTTCGCCCTTTAAGTTTCAAAAATTTTCAATGTGATTCATCAATTTGTTTCATTTATCTCGATTTACGATTTTAGTCCCTAATCAAATGAGCAATATGTTTTTAATGTGATTTTATTGTGAACTTTGTGTTTCTCAGTAATTTGTTATATTTTCAGGTTTACACAAAAAATATACAAAAAAATGGCTAAGTCTTATCTTTCTCATTTAGACTAAAGGAATCTGTGTGTGTTAAGAAAATAATCCTTTCGTAGTATCAATGTAACAACCATTATAATTTATATACGACAAACGACAATCACACTCTTATAAAAAGGTTCTACTTCATAATTCTAATTCACACACACACTCACATCAAAGGACCATAATATCATTCATTATTTATTAATATTCATGTAGTGAAGAGCAATTACAACACAGCAACACTCCCCTACAACACCTCCAAACATCGCAACACAACTACAGTAACAACCAAACATCACTCACTCACCCACAACCAAGTCATCAAAACACTCTGTGCTGAATAAAATCGCTTGGCATTATGAAAAATCAAATATCAAAAGCGACGTCCCGTAGTGAAGGTGTTTCAATGATCTTATAATGTTAAAACTCTGCAATACATTATAATATTTACACCCATAACGATAACAGCATCAGATTAATAGTAACAAAACAGTAAGTCACACGGCAGCAAAAACTTTATATCCATTTTACCCCTTCTGTAACTGTAAAGGTAGTAATAATAATAATAATAATAATAATAATAATAATAATAATAATAATAATAGTAATAATAATGATAATAATAATAATAATAATAATAATAATAATAATAATAATAATAATAATAATAATAATAATAATAATAGCAGCAGCAGCAAAAATAAAAATAGTCAAAATAAAAACAAAAAAGGAAATTACGAATTTCTGTCTCGACCAGCGGATATCTTGATGGCCACTGCTGTTCCTGTAATACTTTAGGAGTTATTTTATACTTATCTGTAATACCTATATTTTACCTTTAATCTTACTATTATTAATTACCTTGCGTACCGTGAATTAAACCAGGGTACACAGGGGGTTAGACCACGGTACACAAGGGGTTAGATCACGGTACACAAGGGGTTAGATCACGGTACACAAGGGGTTAGACCACGGTACACAAGGGGTTTAGGGATGTATTTTCAGATATTAGGCAATTATCTTATATGGAAGAATTTGCTTAGTTATTAATGATTCTAATGTCAGTTGTTAAAACACCAAAATACATTAAAATAAAGAGATTATAATATTTCCTAATTTGTAAAAGAAATGTTAAAATTAGCGTTAAAAATGACCTAATATTGAGTGTTTGAAAGACCTTAGCTATATAAAAAGAAACACAACACTTCAACAAAAAAAATAGAGGAAAAATATGTGTTGAGATCGAATAATGTTTATAATGTTTACCTAAAGTTTAATGTAAAAAATAAAATGTTTAAGACCTTATCTGTTAATATTTATAAAATGGTAAAAAAAAATAACTTATTAAAGCTTACTTAAACTTTAAAATCTTTTGTCTAGCGTGAACAAATCTGACTTGGAAAACTGCAAAAATCTAAGACTGAACACGAGTACATTATTTAACAACAAAAGAATATTTATCTTACATATATAGTTTTTAAATAATGCTTTAAGAAATTTATAAAAAAAAATTTAGAGAACGATGAGTTGAGACCTTGGGCGTAAGAAAACACAGAAACAACATTGTAGATTCTGAAAAACACTCTGAAGGTCCCTGGGTTTTCTTTCGTGTACCGTAATAACATTGAGCGGTACTGTTTAGGGTACTTCAAAACCCTAGTAGTTGAAGCACATAAAATAGCGATATCAGCTACAGTATATTAACATTATTACGAACGATAACGGCAACAACATTACGCGTAAACTAATAACGAAATAGAATGCAACACAATGGCAGTGCAATAACAAAATTAATAAAACGTAGTACAATGTAACGCAAAAGTAGCAAAAGTAGCGCTAAAGTAGCACATCAATAACATAAAACTAACACACTCTCTAAAATTAACACGAGCACCATGATAGTTACAGAGAAATATAAAAGTAACGAACCAGTGACAACAAAAGCACTTAAGGTAACAGAGTATTAACCTAACAGTAACTCAACAATAAAGTGACAAACACAATTATGAGAAGAGTAACATCACAGTAACACACCTTTACAATACCAAACGTAAATAATAACAACCAAAATAACATTATAGAAAGAAGAAAAAGATTAACTCAACAATAACAAAAGACTACAAAAGCAACTCAAGTAATGCAAGATTAACACCAAAGTAACAAGTAGCAATGACAAAAGTAGCACATGATCAAAACACCAGCACTAGCTCTCACTAAGCTACCCCTACAGCCTTGTTCTTTCTGTACAGTAAACATTAACACGAAGAAGAAAATTACCTTAAACTGTAGGTGAGGAAAACCCACAAAGAGAGAGAGAGAGAGAGAGAGAGAGAGAGAATGAATAGAATGTTCAAATTGTTTCACTGCCTTCTAAGAAACTTGAGAAAAGTTGCCACTAGCCTCCAGAGGCCTTAATTGTCCCCGGGTATGATTGGCTGGACCCAAAATTACCAGCTGGGATTTTCTGCTCACCGTTTTTCTTTGATTTTTATGTTAGCTTTTTTTCTCTCTCTTTCTTTCTTTCGTTATTTTTATTGGTTCTCCTCGATCTTTGTGTCAGGTAGAATCACTGAAGATGGAACTATCATCACTTTCAGTGTGTGTGTGTGTGTGTGTGTGTGTGTGTGTGTGTGTTTTATTTCTACATCACTCGAAAAGTCGTCATCAATTTTCACTCTTCTGTTTTCTCACGTTTTTCCTTGTATCAGAAAGA
>NW_024749934.1:0-12136 GCF_018991925.1 Homarus americanus | reverse complement strand
CCCCGATCAGTGGACGCTTACCACCAACCCCCACTCTTGGACGTGGTCAGTTTCTGAGTGGCGCGCCCCCCGAACTGGGGTCCGCACTTGCTGGGAGAGGATGCTTTCTAAGCTATCTGGGTGGTGGGCATCGTGTGATGACCCGGAGTAGGTGGTGAATGTGGTCTGTGTGGGCCTTTCGGGTTAGAGTGGCCGCTGGTGTTGTGTGTGTTTCTTGGGAGATTTGAGTTCTGTCTCGGAGGCTTTGTGTGACCTCGCAATCGAGGAGATAGTGTTCAAGTGGGTTGGCTGCTGGCTCCTGACAGTAGGTGCATTCCATGACGTCATTTCCGATCATCTGCCAGGAACACTTGTACCCTAGTCGTAGTCGGTGAAGGCTGACTTGGGTTTGTCTTGGAGTTTTCTTGTCAGCGAAAGGTGGTTCCCCTTTTGTGGCCGCCAGGTACCATTTGGCTGATTGGGAACCAGCGTTGAGTGCATGAAGGAAGCTCTTTTTGATGTGGAGCTTGGTAGTCTTTCTGAGGTGATTCTTGATCTGTTGCACACTTGCTGGAACTTGGATGTGTACGCTACTAGAACGTGTAGCTGCCTTGGCTGCTTCGTCTGCCACGTCGTTTCCTCCGATCCCTACATGACTGGGAATCCAGTGCAAGATGACTGGTCGGTTTTGGCTTTGGAATTCCTGTAGCTGTGCGAGGATCGAGGTGATGATGTGGACGTTGTCTCTTGGTTGACTGTGTTGCAGCGCCTGCATGGCCGATTTCGAGTCCGTGTGAATTATGACGGACTTGTTGTGTTGTGTTGCAGCGTGTTGTAGGGCCTTTGAGATTGCTACCAGTTCTGTTTGTAGGGTGGAGCAGTCGTTGGAAAGTCTCCATTTGAGGGTCTGACCTTGGGTGTAGAAGGCCGCTCCGGATCTGTGATGTTTTGGGTCCACCGAGCCGTCTGTGAAGTATGATGCTGCATCAGCCGGTGTCTCGGTGGCTATGGCTTGGAGAGATATTTTTTTGAGGTCCTCCTTCTGGAGGTTGGCTTTACTATCGCCTAGGTCGGTAAATTTGAGTGTGGTTGGTGGAGGGCTCCATGGTGGAGGAACAGCGTAACCATTGTCTCGTGTGTCTTGGTTGTTTTTGACGAGTGTTTCTGCTTGCAGGTGTTGGATGACCTCGCTTGCCTCGTGCGACCAGGTGGCCCCTCGCACTCTGTGGTCGAGGTGGAGGGAGGCACTGATTCGAATCTTGGCAACTGTGGGCTTGTCTGCTCTACAGATTTTGGCGAGGAGACCGGCTGTCACCTGCTTGACTCGTACTGCCAGGGGTGGTAGTTCGGTTTCCATTTGCAGATTGCAGATTCTGGTCCACATGGGTGCTCCGAGCATGGTCCTGAGAGCATTGTTTTGAATGACTTCTAGCTTAGCTATTTGGTCTTCTCTCAGTCCAATGAGTGCTGGAGCACTGTAATCTACCAGCGATCTGATGGCGGCTGTGTAGTAGGCTTTGAGCACATGAAGGTTTGCTCCTGCGGATTTGCTGGTGAGCGACCTCATTATATCGTGTCTGCTCTTCGTCCTGTGCCTGAGATACTCGAGTTGCGGCTTGAAGGTGAGTTTCTGGTCAAACCAGATTCCAAGACACTGGTGGGCGTTGGTCCAGACTACCGGCGTGTTTTGTATGGAGAGCAACTTGTCTGGTGTGTCTGTGCAGATGGCCATCGCTTTCGACTTGGCTGGATTTATCTTGAGTCCAAGTCTGTTGCACTCCTCTTCTATAAGTTGGAGTGCGTGTTGCGTGTTGGCTAGTCTGTTCGATCCTCTTACTATAAGCTGTAAGTCGTCTGCATAGCATAGGAGCTTTGCTGTTTGTCTGAAGGGAAGTTTGACTAGATTTTCCATCAGGACATTGAACAGCATTGGACTGAGGATGCCTCCTTGTGGGGTTCCGTTTTCGTGGACCCTGTAGCTTGAGGTTGCTCCCTGAAAGCGTACTCGTGCTTCTCTCTGTGTGAGGTAGTTCTGGATCCACCCCAGCAACCTT
Source organism: Homarus americanus (assembly GCF_018991925.1). Classification (NCBI taxonomy): domain Eukaryota; kingdom Metazoa; phylum Arthropoda; class Malacostraca; order Decapoda; family Nephropidae; genus Homarus; species Homarus americanus. The sequence continues at coordinate 10,103 of NW_024749934.1, read as the reverse complement.
CCTTTGACGCCTTTTTTAGCGAGCGTAGTTGTAATGGCCAAAGGATTTGCTAGTTCGAAGGCTTTCTCCAGGTCGAGGAAGACCACCAGAGCTGGTTTGTTGTCCACTGTGCTGAGTATTTCGGCGATGTTGTTGCCTGTGCCGGTGTTCTCGGTGTAAGCAAAGATGTGAGGGTGTGGGCTGCCTACTTTCCACTTGAGTCGGTTGAGAGCCATTCTTTCTCCGGTCTTCGCTATGCAGCTGAGAAGGGAGATGGGCCTCGGCTTGTCTGGTTCTCTGGGCTTCGGAATGGGCTGTATGTCTGCCTTCTTCCATTCCGGTGGGAGTCTTTGTGCTGTCCACGAAGCATTGATGGCTTGCAGCAGAGCCTCGTGCCCGGCTGTACCGGCATGAGAGAGCATGGAGTAGGTTATCCTGTCGGCCCCTGGAGCTGTATCCTTGCTTCGTTTTAGCGACTTCTGGAGTTCTTGCTGGTTGAATGGTCTGTCAGTGTCATCTTCACTGTTGCAGGCCTCTTGGATCATCTGGAGTCTGACCTGTCGCAGACGCCGTTGTGTCTCCTCCGCCTGTCTCGGGAGGTTCTTCGTGGCGGCCCGGCAGGCGGGCGGGCTTATATACAGACATTCTCCACCTCAGTGGCCACCTCATTGGCCACGAGTGCCGCATGCGTCATCCGCAAGCTACGCCCCACCTCCAAGAGGGAGGGACGGCCTTGGATGAACGATACTACCGCTGCGTCCACAGCACGCCACCTACTCCCACCAAACCGTGGGCCCGTGGTGCTGAAGCCCACGCGGCCAGTGGTGCTGAAGCCCACGTGGTCAACCTCTCCCTCTCTGAATTCTTCCACACCTATGAGGACTTAAAATACGAGGAAGACGAACAAGAAGACCCAAACACAAACGAATGGACAATTCAAGAGAGCAAGAAGAGAAGGAGAGAGAGAAGAAAATCGACATCAAGCTGAGAAGACCAAGACATCCCCTCCACACAAGAAACCAAAACACAATCAAGCCGACCAAGCACTGAACATCCATTGCCCAACCCAACACGCACCTGACGCCTGACCTGACGCTTGACCTGACGCTTGACCTGACGCTAGCCTGGCCTTGTCTTGTCGCCTCCCTGCCGCGTCCATCCGGGTTGTTGCTGCTGCCCCCATCTTATAATCCCTCACGCAAGCGGTGTTTAGCCACTGCATCTGTTCTCTCCTCCTAAAATTCACTTCAATCCTCCCTTTATTCTTCTCCTGAACCTCCTTCCCTCTCTGTCACTAGCATTTTTTTCGATCTGGATTCAAGGCGAGACTGAAAACGTGGTGTTAAGAAACGCAGCACCATGGACACACTGTAAACAAGTGTGAGGCGCAGGAAGCCACCTGCTCCATGTGTGGCAGCCCTGGACACCGCTACACGGCCTGCCCCAACACAGAGAAAAAATGCGTTGCCTGTGGTGGCCCACACTCCTCCGCCGACCGGACCTGCCCCAGATGGAAGGAGGAATGCAGGGTAGCCAAGGCCCGTCTTGAGAAAAAACTGAGCTACAAAGAGGCCCTCCTTGCTGTACGCTCCCAAGAAAAGAAAAAACCAGCAGTAAAGAAAAACCAAGATAAGAAAACTCAACAGAAGCAGCCCACCACACAGAACCAAGAACACCACGTGGCCCGTGGTGCTGAAGCCCACGCGGCCAGTGGTGCTGAAGCCCACGTGGTCAACCTCTCCCTCTCTGAATTTTTCCACACCTATGAGGACTTAAAATACGAGGAAGACGAACAAGAAGACCCAAACACAAACGAATGGACAATTCAAGAGAGCAAGAAGAGAAGGAGAGAGAGAAGAAAATCGACATCAAGCTAAGAAGACCAAGACATCCCCTCCACACAAGAAACCAAAACACAATCAAGCCGACCAAGCACTGAACATCCATTGCCCAACCCAACACGCACCTGACGCTTGACCTGACGCCTGACCTGACGCTTGACCTGACGCTAGCCTGGCCTTGTCTTGTCGCCTCCCTGCCGCGTCCAGCCGGGTTGTTGCTGCTGCCCCCATCTTATAACCCCTCACGCAAGCGGTGTTTAGCCACTGCATCTGTTCTCTCCTCCTAAAATTCACTTCAATCCTCCCTTTATTCTTCTCCTGAACCTCCTTCCCCCCTGTCACTAGCATTTTTCGATTCGATTCGGGCGAAGCCACACCAGGACCACCTGTAGTAGCAACCACAACAACATGACTGGACGAGGCAAAGGAGGAAAGGGACTTGGAAAGGGTGGCGCCAAGCGTCATCGTAAGGTGCTTCGTGACAACATCCAGGGTATCACCAAGCCCGCCATTCGTCGTCTAGCTCGGCGTGGAGGTGTTAAACGTATATCCGGCCTCATCTACGAGGAGACCCGCGGCGTCCTCAAGGTGTTTCTGGAGAACGTCATCCGTGACGCCGTCACCTACACCGAGCACGCAAAAAGGAAGACCGTCACCGCCATGGATGTGGTTTATGCCCTGAAACGGCAGGGCCGCACCCTTTATGGGTTTGGTGGTTAATCAACCTGATGGACGGGCGCACACCACCACCACCACCACGACAAACAAATATACGGACCTAATTTTAGGTCCACATTTAAATCGCTAAAGAGTTGGTTAGACACTGAGTAAATCGTTGAAAATATATCCAATAACATGATCCTCTCTAATTCTGGACTTGTGGTATGAGTATAGGTTGTGTGTGAACGTGTTGGAACCACTTCCTAATAATTGTCAGTCAGTCAGTCAGTCAACATTCACCTAACCTCCAGGTACCTCACCTAACTTCCTGTAGCGTCACCGAACCCCACGAAATGTAACCCAATGTAGTTTATAATCTATCCTAACATGACATAACATAACCACGCACTATATTACTTCGGTAAGAGTAATGAGTTTTAATACGCAAAGTTGCAGTTAGCATTCATTCATACATACATACATACATACATACATACATACATACATAACATGCTAGTGGCAGGGGGGATTGAAGTGAATTTTAGGAGGATAGAATAGGTGCAGTGGCTAAACAGCGCTTGCGTGAGGGACTTTAAGCAGCAACTCGCCTGGATGCGGCAGGATAGAGTCAGGTCAAGCGTCCGGTGCATGTTGGGTTCCGCCATGGTTTCTCAGTGTTTGGTCGGCTTGATTGTGTGTGTGTTGTTTTCTTGTATGGAGGAAATGTCTTGGTATTCTTCTTCTTAGCTTGAAGTTGATTTTCTTCTAACTCTTCTCCTCTTGTTGTGCGTCTTCCTCGTGTCTGCTATCATTCTGTAAAGACTCTATATATGTATGTAGGTATGAGTGAGTAACAGTTGCCGGTTACAGTGATACTTCATATTGGCTGGTGTTGTACTGTATGGCTTCGGTATTTCTTAATATACAAACGGCACCGTTAGGGGATTGAGGTATTTAAAACCCAGCCTACATTACTTATATATAGAAATAAATAATGTGGCTTGGACAATAATGACGACTACTCTCTCCTACCTAACCCAAACAAGGGCTTTTCGAAAGTATACATTGGACACAATTGACTTAGTACATACATTGGTGGTTTAACAAAAGCCCTCATTAGAGAAAGGTGAAGGAGCACACAGTGAACATACAGATTAATGTTTGCACGCATAGATCATGTAAGGTGAGGTGTTGAACACCAGACACGTAGTGTAGTAACTCCCTCACAGATGGCGTTATGAGGGGCCTGATGATGTAGCAGTTACCTCACAGATGGTGTTATGAGGAACTTCACATGATGATGCTGTAGCAAAACATTCACTACGTGGTGTCGTAGCATCTTGGGGACACCACGTGGTCCACATGACTCACCCATTCAAGTGGGTGAGGTGTGGTCCCAGGCCTCTCTATCGTGGAGTCTCAGGGGAAGTATAACTGGGTACCTGGGACCTCACTGTGTGAAGGTGGTTAGCTAGCTTGGGTAAGACTCAACTGCCGAGTTGTTTTTCACTGAGTTAAGCACTGTTCACCACTATTCATCACTGGTTCCATTCCTTTGCCAAATGAGATAGTACCTTATGGCAAGAACTTGTTGATAGTCCGGTGGGGAGGAGGGTTCAGGGGAGTGAGTTGGTATGGGCCAACATATAAATAATAATAATAATAATAATAATTAACGGTTTATTGAAAGTGCTTGGCAGCCAGAAGGCTGAAAATATACAGTTACATATTTGGGGAATGGGTTACGAATTACAAATAATATACAAGTAACATGAGTGACACAAATAATACATATAATAACTAGCTGGGGAAAAGCTCAAACTACAGTTCATTTCAACATAGTGACAGTGCAAGGAGTAGTGTTTACTGGGAGTGAGTACACTGATTTATTACAAGTTATCGATAATTTTTACAATGGTTGGGACTGGGCTGTTCTTATAGCGATCAGTTCGTGCACGTATGGGCTGGGCTGGATGCGGTTGTGGTGTCGAAGAGCAATTCTCGGACTAGGGATCTCAGGTGGTAGTAGGAGCCGGTGTCGGGGATGGTGTAGAAGCTTCCTACCAAATTTGCAGATGAGGTCGTGGTGATGGTCAGTGAGAGTCTAAAGGGTCGGTCAGTGTGTTGAGCGCTTCTTGATATGTGGAGTAGGAAGGGTAGAGAATAATCTTGCATGGCCTCTTTTGCACTTTTTCTAGGTGTTTACGTTGTGTGGCATTTAGGGAAGAAGACCAGGTGAGCTTGGGAAGTATGAATGTTGTGTAAACACTGAGGAACTCGTGTGCAGGAACACCGAGGGACTTGAGTCGGCGTAGGAGGTGGAGACGGAAACTGGAGGATTTGATAACTTCACTGACGTGTGGTTTCTAATTTAGTTTGTTGTCTATATGTATGTGTGTGTGTGTGTGTATATACTACTGTACTTTTTAGATCCTCCTACGCAACCTAACCTATTATAGTTAAGTATAGTAGGCTATACACTATTTTGTTAGTATGTGTTATAAAATGTAATTGCATGTTATTATTATTAATATTATTATTATTAATATTATTATTATTCTTATTATTATTAGTATTATTATTATTATTATTATTATTTTTATTATTGCTATTATTATTACATACTAATATAATACTAAGTTGCCCACCAGATTTCCTCAGAGATGGGAGGAGCACATTGGCGGCGGTGTTGTTTATACTCCGCCCGATTACTGATTCCTATTCACCGAGCCAGAGCTGGCGGGCGGCGTGTTATGTGCCACGTTTTGTTTCCCATTGGGCGTACCGCTCAGCTGGGGAGTTGGAGATTTCATAAAAAGAAGGTTTGAGTGGAGAGCACACCTTTTCCTTCACATACAGTTATCTTAGACCATCTACTAGTATAATAGTTTGCACAAAAATACTCTACACTCTTTATAGGTTATTGTTATGTTGTTGTTTTTTTTTTTACTTCTCATCAGATTGTGCATTCAACTAATATACACTAATAGTGTGTTTATTATTATGTTTTATAGTATTATTTCGTAAAATATTGGGTAACACAATTATAGTCACTAGTATAGTCTATTATATTATTGGGGTTTATAGTAGTTTGTGGTCTAATAGTATCATGCTTTATGAGTGGTGTTCTATGTAGTGATGATTAGGCAATAAAATATGCTTTGGGTGTTTATAGCAGTTTGTGGTCTACTAGTATCATGCTTTATGGGTGGTGTTCTATGTAGTGATGATTAGGCCATAAAATATGCTTTTGGTTTATTGCTAACAAAATATACTTTGCTCTACCGCTGTAGTGCAATACATGGTGAAACTTACATACACCGTTAATAAAGTATTGATGGAAGAAGAAGTAAGAGGAAGAATTGTGGAGGTAATGAACAGTGAGACAATGTATAGCCTCCGGGATGGCGGCAGCGTTTCTGTTATTAATATATAATAAGACAATAGGAAAATTTGTTGTTGTCTCTACCTGTATTATTACCTTTGCGATAGCATGGTTAAATTTGGGGAGGACAGAGGAAGGAGCAGGAGGTTAGGAAGGGATTTGTAGTGGGAGAGATAGTGTCTGTGATCCTCGGATCACCACTCCTCGGATTATGTCAGTTCAAGTTTAGAAGCTCAATCAACTTTCCCTGATTACGAATTGGCAACCTTTCGATTTACAACAGGTACCTACTTACTGCTACAGTAGGTAGGTGAACAGGGACCAAGGGGGCTAGGAAGAGTGTCCAAACAACTTGCCTGTGTGATGTAGTCGTGGCCAGAATTAGGTTAGGATACAGACACATCTGGCTAGTTAGTAACGCTGTACCCATACCGGAACACTCAGCATGTAAACTTTGTGATACACCTTTAAAGCACTATATTATTGAATGTGACACTGTCAAAGACATCTTGAACTATGTCATTACTTCATTGAGGACATTACATTCTTGCTGTTTATCCCAAATTGGCTAGCCCACACACTGATTAGTCAACAGTTAGAATATGACTCCAATGTATGCTGCTGGTAAATGTGTACTGTCAATGAACCAGAGTGAAAATAAGGTCGCCTCCCTTGCTGCTGCTGCTTCTGCTTCTGCTTCTGCTTCTGCGCCCTTCTAAGTCCCGTTTAAGTCCCCCACCCCAGGCCCCCACAACCGCCCTTCACATCTACACCATTCAAAATCAATTTCACTCAATTTGCACAGAGTGTTATCCTGCAAAACGTTGATGTCGTATATTTCTCTCTTTAAGTGATATCCTGTGGCTCCGAAAGGAGCCTGTTTGGTTAGGTTGTCTTGTGTGAACGAACCTTGGGTTCTTATTTCTTCTCTGTCTTCTTGGGGAGGAGCACAGCTTGGATGTTAGGAAGGACACCCCCTTGGGCAATGGTGACTCCAGACAGGAGCTTGTTCAGCTCCTCGTCATTGCGAATGGCAAGCTGAAGATGACGGGGGATAATGCGGGTCTTCTTGTTGTCGCGGGCGGCGTTACCGGCCAGCTCGAGCACTTCTGCTGCCAGGTACTCCATGACGGCTGCAAGGTACACAGGGGCACCTGCACCAACGCGCTCAGCATAGTTGCCCTTACGCAAGAGACGGTGGATTCTACCCACGGGGAACTGGAGTCCGGCCCTGCTAGAACGGGACTTTGATTTGCCCTTCACTTTGCCTCCCTTGCCGCGTCCTGACATGTTGCTGCTGCTGCTTTTCGTGATAGGAGTTAAATTTCCGCCCGCCACCTTGGTCTTTTATACCAAGCTCAGGATCAGGCCAGGTGGACGTCTCGCGGACCCAACCAATGTAAGAGAGCCGTAGCTGCAGCCAGTCTGATCCTGAGCGGCCCGCTCGGTATATAAGGAAAAGTTAGTCGGGCCAGTTTTCAATTCTCTCGCTCCGCGCCACGAGTAACTGTGCCGCCATGCCTCCCAAAACTTCCGGAAAGGTTGCCAAGAAGGCTGGAAAGGCCCAGAAGGCCATTGCCAAGGGTGACAAGAAGAAGAAGCGCAGGAGGAAGGAAAGCTACAGCATCTACATCTACAAGGTACTGAAGCAAGTGCACCCCGACACAGGAGTCTCCTCCAAAGCTATGTCCATCATGAACTCTTTCGTGAACGACATCTTCGAGCGCATCGCTGCCGAGGCTTCCCGCCTGGCGCACTACAACAAACGCTCCACCATTACAAGTCGGGAAATCCAGACAGCTGTCCGACTCTTGCTGCCCGGTGAACTGGCCAAGCATGCCGTGTCTGAGGGCACCAAGGCTGTCACCAAGTACACCTCCTCCAAGTAAGAGGTTACTTGTGCACAACAAACACGCCATCCCACTACTACAACTTAATCGGCTCCTTCGGAGCCACAGTTACATGTTAAAGAGACAGTTACCGACACAAATATATTGAGAGGGAAATAAATAAAAAAAAATTATAATAATCTGCATTCTCTATTGGCGTAGAAACAGGACTAAATCGAAACATTATAAATAAATAAATAAATAAATTCTGCGTGGAGTACTTTTACACCCACTGCAAAGTGACATACATGGAGTGTGTTTGGGTTTCATTTCTTGTTTGCAGCACGCCTATTTCATGTAAACAATTCATTTTATTTTATTTTATTGAATTTTCTTTTATTTTAGTTATTTATTTACTTACTTATTCTTTATATATTAATTTGTTACTAGCTCTTGTTTTTTGCCTCCACCCACCTCCCGAATTGATGACCTACTATACATTCGTGCCTGCACGACTGTTACCAACTTACCGTTAGGCGATTTGGGTTACCGAAATTAACGCTCTCCTACCACCAACCATTTCGATTGTCATGAAAATTATCTTCAGAACAGTTCTTTGGCCCTGAGAAGGGCCGAGTTATAGATGTCTGGTAGGTTTTGTTGTGCTTTTTCTTTTTCCCCAAGGAAGAGGACTTAAGCACGCTCTCCGCGGATGCGCCGGGCCAGCTGGATGTCCTTGGGCATGATGGTAACGCGCTTGGCGTGAATGGCACACAGGTTGGTGTCCTCGAAAAGACCCACCAGGTAAGCCTCAGAGGCTTCCTGCAGAGCCATGACGGCAGACGACTGGAAGCGCAGGTCAGTCTTGAAATCCTGGCGATCTCACGCACCAGGCGCTGGAAGGGCAGCTTCCTGATGAGTAGCTCTGTGCTCTTCTGGTAACGACGGATCTCACGAAGGGCGACGGTTCCGGGCCTGTAACGATGGGGCTTCTTGACACCACCGGTGGCTGGGGCGGACTTGCGAGCTGCCTTGGTGGCAAGCTGCTTCCGTGGAGCCTTGCCTCCAGTGGACTTGCGGGCAGTCTGTTTAGTACGGGCCATCTCGACGACGAAATAGTCAATACGGGCGGCCCGGCAGGCGGGCGGGCTTATATACAGACATTCTCCACCCCAGTGGCCACCTCATTGGCCACGAGTGCCGCATGCGTCATCCGCAAGCTACGCCCCACCTCCAAGAGGGAGGGACGGCCTTGGATGAACGATACTACCGCTGCGTCCACAGCACGCCACCTACTCCCACCAAACCGTGGGCCCGAAACGGTGTTACAAATGCCAGCACTATGGACACACTGTAAACAAGTGTGAGGCGCAGGAAGACACCTGCTCCATGTGTGGCAGCCCTGGACACCGCTACACGGCCTGCCCCAACACAGAGAAAAAATGCGTTGCCTGTGGTGGCCCACACTCCTCCGCCGACCGGACCTGCCCCAGATGGAAGGAGGAATGCAGGGTAGCCAAGGCCCGTCTTGAGAAAAAACTGAGCTACAAAGAGGCCCTCCTTGCTGTACGCTCCCAAGAAAAGAAAAAACCAGCAGTAAAGAAAAACCAAGAAAAGAAAAATCAACAGAAGCAGCCCACCACACAGAACCAAGAACACCACGTGGCCCGTGGTGCTGAAGCCCACGCGGCCAGTGGTGCTGAAGCCCACGTGGTCAACCTCTCCCTCTCTGAATTCTTCCACACCTATGAGGACTTAAAATACGAGGAAGACGAACAAGAAGACCCAAACACAAACGAATGGACAATTCAAGAGAGCAAGAAGAGAAGGAGAGAGAGAAGAAAATCGACATCAAGCTAAGAAGACCAAGACACCCCCTCCACACAAGAAACCAAAACACAATCAAGCCGACCAAGCACTGAACATCCATTGCCCAACCCAACACGCACCTGACGCCTGACCTGACGCTTGACCTGACGCTTGACCTGACGCTAGCCTGGCCTTGTCTTGTCGCCTCCCTGCCGCGTCCAGCCGGGTTGTTGCTGCTGCCCCCATCTTATAATCCCTCACGCAAGCGGTGTTTAGCCACTGCATCTGTTCTCTCCTCCTAAATTCACTTCAATCCTCCCTTTATTCTTCTCCTGAACCTCCTTCCCCCCTGTCACTAGCATTTTTCGATTTTCGATTCGATTCGGCGAAGCCACACCAGGACCACCTGTAGTAGCAACCACAACAACATGACTGGACGAGGCAAAGGAGGCAAGGGACTTGGAAAGGGTGGCGCCAAGCGTCATCGTAAGGTGCTTCGTGACAACATCCAGGGTATCACCAAGCCCGCCATTCGTCGTCTAGCTCGGCGTGGAGGTGTTAAACGTATATCCGGCCTCATCTACGAGGAGACCCGCGGCG
>NW_024749933.1:0-9948 GCF_018991925.1 Homarus americanus | reverse complement strand
CACTCTATCACCAACTACAACAGCCACTAAATCACCAACCACTACAGGTACTGCATCACCAACCACTACAGGTACTACATCGCCAACCACTACAGGTACTAGATTACCAACCACTACAGATACTACATCAACAATCACTACAGGTACTACATCACCAAACACTACAGGTACTACATCACCAACCACTACAGGTACTAAATCACCAACGACTACAGTTACTACATCACCAACCATTACAGGTACTACATCACCAATCACTACAGGTACTACATCACCAACCACTACAGGTAATACATCACCAACCACTACAGGTACTACATCACCAACCACTGCAGGTAGTACATCACCAACCACTACAGGTACTACATCACCAAACACTGCAGGTACTACATCACCAACCACTACAGGTACTACATCACCAACCACTACAGGTACTACATCACCAGCCACTACAGGTACTACAAAACCAACCACTACAGGTACTACATCAACAACCTCTACAGGTTCTACATCACCAACCACTACAGGTACTATATCACCAACCACTACAGCTACTACATCTATAACCACTACAGGTTCTACATCACCAACCACTACAGGTACTACATCACCAACTACTACAGGTACTACATCACCAACTACAACAGCCACTAAATCATCAACCACTACAGGTACTACATCACCGCACCACTACAGGTACTACATCACCAAACACTGCAGGTACTACATCACAAACCACACTAAGGTACTACATCAACCACTACACAGGTACCATCACTAACGACTATACAGGTACTGCACTCCAACGACCACTACAGGTACTATATCACCAACCACTACAGGTACCATCACCAACCACTGCAGGAACTACATCACCAACCACTACAGGTACTACATCACCAACCACTACAGGTACTACATCACCAACCACTACAGGTACTACATCACCAACCACTACAGGTACTACATCACCAACCACTGCAGGTACTACATCACCAACCACTACAGGTACTACATCACCAACCACTACAGGTACTACAACACCAACCACTACAGGTACTACATCACCATCCACTACAGGTACTACATCACCAACCACTACAGGTACTAAATCACCAACCACTGCAGGTACTACATCACCAACGACTACAGGTAGTACATCACCAATCACTACAGGTACTACATCACCAACCACTACAGGTAATACATCACCATCCACTTCAGGTACTACACCACCAACCACTGCAGGTAGTTCATCACCAACCACTACAGGTACTACATCACCAAACACTGCAGGTACTTCATCACAAACCACTACAGGTACTACATCACCAACCACTACAGGTACTACATCACCAACGACTACAGGTACTACATCACCAACCATTACAGGTACTACATCACCAATCACTACAGGTACTTCATCACTAAACCACTACAGGTATTACATCAACCACTACAGGTACTACATCACCAACAACTACAGGTACTAGATTACCAACCACTACAGGTACTACATTTACAACCACTACAGGTACTACATCACCACCCACTTCAGGTACTACATCACCAATCACTTCAGGTACTAGATTACCAACCACTACAGGTACTACATCTACAAACACTACAGGTACTACATCACCAACCACTACAGGTACTACATCAACAACCACTACAGGTACTACATCACCAACCACTACAGGTACTACATCACCAACCACTTCAGGTACTAGATTACCAACCACTACAGGTACTACATCACCAACCACTACAGATACTACATCACAAACCACTGCAGGTACTACATCACCAACCACTACAGGTACTACATCACCAAACACTGCAGGTACTACATCACCAACCACTACAGGTACTACATCACCATCCACTACAGGTACTACATCACCAACCAATACAGGTACTACATCACCAACAACTGCAGGTACTACATCTCCAACGACTACAGGTACATCACCAACCACTGCAGGTACTACATCACCAGCCACTACAGGTACTACAAAACCAACCACTACAGGTACTACATCACCAATCACTACAGGTACTACATCACCAACCACAACAGCCACTAAATCACCAACTACAACAGCCACTAAATCACCAACCACTACAGGTACTATATCACCAACCACTACAGGTACTACATCACCAACCACTACAGGTACTAGATTACCAACCACTACAGATACTACATCAACAACCTCTACAGGTACTACATCACCAACCACTAGAGGTACTACATCACCAACCACTACAGGTACTACATCACCAACGAATACAGGTACTACATCACCAACCATTACAGGTACTACATCACCAATCACTACAGGTAATACATCACCAACCACTGCAGGTAGTACATCACCAACCACTGCAGGTACTACATCTTCGCCACTACAGGATACCCTACATCACGCCAACCACTACAGGTGCTACATCGCAACCACTGCGGGTACTGCATCACCAGCACTACGGGTGCACCGTGCAATCGCTACAGGTACTACATCACCAATCACTACAGGTACTACATCACCAACCACAACAGCCACTAAATCACCAAATACAACAGCCACTAAATCACCAACCACTACAGGTATTGCATCACCAACCACTACAGGCACTACATCACCAACCACTACAGGTACTAGATTACCAACCACTACAGATACTACATCAACAACCACTACAGGTACTACATCACCAACCACTACAGGTACTACATCACCAACCACTACAGGTACTAAATCACCAACGACTACAGTTACTACATCACCAACCATTACAGGTACTACATCACCAATCACTACAGGTACTACATCACCAACCACTACAGGTAATACATCACCAACCACTACAGGTACTACATCACCAACCACTACAGTTACTACATCACCAACCATTACAGGTACTACATCACCAAACACTGCAGGTACTACATCACCAACCACTACGGGTGCCCCTTTACATCACAAACCACTACAGGTACTACATCACAAACCACTACTGGTACTACGTCACCAACCACTACAGGTACTACATCACAAACCACTACTGGTACTACGTCACCAACCACTACAGGTACTACATCACCAACCACTACAGGTACTATATCACCAACCACTACAGGTACTACATCACCAACCACTACAGGTACTACATCACCAACCACTACAGGTACTACATCACCAACCACTACAGGAACTACATCACCAACCACTACACGTACTACATCACCAACCACTACAGGTACTACATCACCAACCACTACAGGTACTACATCACCAACCACTACAGGTACTACATCACCAACCACTGCAAGTACGACATCACCAACCACTACAGGTACTACATCACCAACCACTACAGGTACTACAACACCAACCACTACAGGTACTACATCACCATCCACTACAGGTACTACATCACCCAACCACTACAGGTACTAAATCACCAACCACTGCAGGTTCAATATCACCAACCATTGCAGGTACTACATCACCAATCACTACAGGTACTACATCACCAACCACTACAGGTAATACATCACCAAACACTACAGGTACTACATCACCAACCACTGCAGGTAGTACATCACCAACCACTACAGGTACTACATCACCAAACACTGCAGGTACTACATCACAAAAACCACTTTAGGTACTAAATCACCAACCACTGCAGGTACAACATCACCAACCATTGCAGGTACTAAGAATACCAATCACTACAGTACTACATCACCAAACCAAATATACAGGTAATACATCAACCACTATACAGGCAATACATCACCAAACCACTGCAGGTAGCATCAACAACCACTACAGGTACTACATCACCAAACACTGCAGGTACTACATCACAAAACCACTACAGGTACTAATCATAACCACTGGCAGGTAAAGCATCACCAACGACTACAGGTACTACATCAACGACCACTACAGGTACTACATCACCAACCACTACAGGCATTTCTGTCACCAGTAACCACTGCAGAACCATCACAAACCACCACAGGTACTACATCACCAACCACTACAGGTACTACATCACCAACGACTACAGGTACTACATCACCAACCACTACAGGTACTACATCACCAACCACTGCAGGTACTACATCACCAACCACTACAGGTACTACATCATCAACCACTACAGGTACTACAACACCAACCACTACAGGTACTACATCACCATCCACTACAGGTACTACATCACCAACCACTACACGTACTAAATCACCAACCACTGCAGGTTCAACATCACCAACCATTGCAGGTACTACATCACCAATCACTACAGGTACTACATCACCAACCACTACAGGTAATACATCACCAACAACCAGGTAGTACATCAACCAAATATGAGGTTCTACATCACCAACCACTACAGGTACTACATCACCAACCACTACAGGTTCTACATCTACAACCACTACAGGTTCTACATCACCAACCACTACAGGTACTACATCACCAACTACTACAGGTACTACATCACCAACCACAACAGCCACTAAATCACCAAGTACAACAGCCACTAAATCATCAACCACTACCGGTACTACATCACCAACAACTACAGGTACTAGATTACCAACCACTACAGGTACTACATCTACAACCACTACAGGTACTACATCACCACCCACTTCAGGTACTACATCACCAACCACTTCAGGTACTAGATTACCAACCACTACAGGTACTACATCACCAACCACTACAGGTACTACATCACCAACCACTACAGGTACTACATCACCAACCACAACAGCCACTAAATCACCAACTACAATAGCCACTAAATCATCAACCACTACAGGTACTACATCACCAACAACTGCAGGTAATAGATTACCAACCACTACAGGTACTACATCACCAACAACTGCAGGTAATAGATTACCAACAACTACAGGTACTACATCTACAACCACTACAGGTACTACATCACCACCCACTTCACGTACTACATCACCAACCACTTCAGGTACTACATCTACAACCACTACAGGTACTACATCACCAACCACTACAGGTACTACATCACCAACCACTACAGGTACTACATCACCAACCACAACAGCCACTAAATCACCAACTACAGCAGCCACTAAATCACCAACCACTACAGGAACTACATCACCAACAACTACAGGTACTAGATTACCAACCACTACAGGTACTACATCTACAACCACTACAGGTTCTACATCACCAACCACTACAGGTACTACATCACCAACTACTACAGGTACTACATCACCAACCACAACAGCCACTAAATCACCAACTACAACAGCCACTAAATCATCAACCACTACAGGTACTACATCACCAACAACTACAGGTACTAGATTACCAACCACTACATGTACTACATATACAACCACTACAGGTACTACATCACCACCCACTTCAGGTACTACATCACCAACCACTTCAGGTACTAGATTACCAACCACTACAGGTACTACATCTACAACCAAGACAGGTACTACATCACCAACCACTACAGGTACTACATCACCAACCACTACAGGTACTACATCACCAAACACAACAGCCACTAAATCACCAACTACAACAGCCACTAAATCATCAACCACCACAGGTACTACATCACCAACAACTGCAGGTACTAGAGATTAACAACCACAGGTACAAGACCACAACCACTACAGGTACTACATATCATCAACTACTACAGGTACTACATCACCAACAACCACAGGTACTAGATTACCAACCACTACAGGTACTACATCACCAACCACTACAGGTACCACAGCACCAACCACTAAGCAGGTTGTGCGGACTAATAACCACTACAGGTACTACATCACCAACGACTACAGGTACTGCATCAACGACCACTACAGGTACTACATCACCAACCACTACAGGTACTTCATCACCAACCACTGCAGGAACTACATCACCAACCACTACACGTACTACATCACCAACTACTACAGGTACTACATCACCAACGACTACAGGTACTACATCACCAACCACTACAGGTACTACATCACCAACCACTGCAGGTACTACATCACCAACCACTACAGGTACTACATCACCAACCACTACAGGTACTACATCACCAACCACTACAGGTACTACATCACCATCCACTACAGGTACTACATCACCAACCACTACAGGTACTAAATCACCAACCACTGCAGGTTCAACATCACCAACTATTGCAGGTACTACATCACCAATCACTTCAGGTACTACATCACCAACCACTACAGGTAATACATCACCAACCACTACAGGTACTACACCACCAACCACTGCAGGTAGTACATCACCAACCACTGCAGGTACTACATCACCAAACACTTCAGGTACTACATCACAAACCACTACAGGTACTACATCACCAACCACTACAGGTACTACATCACCAACCACTACAGGTACTACATCACCAACGACTACAGGTACTGCATCAACGACCACTACAGGTACTACATCACCAACCACTACAGGTACTTCATCACCAACCACTGCAGGAACTACATCACCAACCACTACACGTACTACATCACCAACTACTACAGGTACTACATCACCAACGACTACAGGTACTACATCACCAACCACTACAGGTACTACATCACCAACCACTGCAGGTACTACATCACCAACCACTACAGGTACTACATCACCAACCACTACAGGTACTACATCACCAACCACTACAGGTACTACATCACCATCCACTACAGGTACTACATCACCAACCACTACAGGTACTAAATCACCAACCACTGCAGGTTCAACATCACCAACTATTGCAGGTACTACATCACCAATCACTTCAGGTACTACATCACCAACCACTACAGGTAATACATCACCAACCACTACAGGTACTACACCACCAACCACTGCAGGTAGTACATCACCAACCACTGCAGGTACTACATCACCAAACACTTCAGGTACTACATCACAAACCACTACAGGTACTACATCACCAACCACTACAGGTACTACATCACCAACCACTACAGGTACTACATCACCAACCACTACAGGTACTACATCACCAACCACTACAGGTACTACATCACCAGCCACTCCAGGTACTACAAAACCAACCACTACAGGTACTACATCACCAATCACTACAGGTACTACATCACCAACCACAACAGCCACTAAATCACCAACTACAACAGCCACAAAATCACCAACCACTGCAGGTACTATATCACCAACCACTACAGGTACTACATCACCAACCACTACAGGTACTAGATTACAAACCACTACAGATACTACATCAACAACCTCTACAGGTACTACATCACCAACCACTACAGGTACTACATCTACAACCACTACAGGTTCTACATCACCAACCACTACAGGTACTACATCACCAACTACTACAGGTACTACATCACCAACCACAACAGCCACTAAATCACCAACTACAACAGCCACTAAATCATCAACCACTACAGGTACTACATCACCAACAACTACAGGTACTAGATTACCAACCACTACATGTACTACATATACAACCACTACAGGTACTACATCACCACCCACTTCAGGTACTACATCACCAACCACTTCAGGTACTAGATTACCAACCACTACAGGTACTACATCTACAACCAAGACAGGTACTACATCACCAACCACTACAGGTACTACATCACCAACCACTACAGGTACTACATCACCAAACACAACAGCCACTAAATCACCAACTACAACAGCCACTAAATCATCAACCACTAAAGGTACTACATCACCAACAACTACAGGTACTAGATTACCAACCACTACAGGTACTACATCTACAACCACTACAGGTACTACATCACCACCCACTTCAGGTACTACATCACCAACCACCTCAGGTACTAGATTACCAACCACTACGGGTACTACATCTACAAACACTACAGGTACTACATCACCAACCACTACAGGTACTACATCACCAACCACTACAGGTACTACATCACCAACCACTACAGGTACTACATCACCAACGACTACAGGTACTGCATCAACGACCACTACAGGTACTACATCACCAACCACTACAGGTACTTCATCACCAACCACTGCAGGAACTACATCACCAACCACTACACGTACTACATCACCAACTACTACAGGTACTACATCACCAACGACTACAGGTACTACATCACCAACCACTACAGGTACTACATCACCAACCACTGCAGGTACTACATCACCAACCACTACAGGTACTACATCACCAACCACTACAGGTACTACAACACCAACCACTACAGGTACTACATCACCAACCACTACAGGTACTACACCACCAACCACTGCAGGTAGTACATCACCAACCCCTACAGGTACTACATCACCAAACACTGCAGGTACTACATCACCAACCACTGCAGGTAATACATCACCAACCACTACAGGTACTACATCACCAATCACTACAGGTACTTCATCACCAACCACTACAGGTAATACATCACCAACCACTACAGGTACTACATCACCAACCACTGCAGGTAATTCATCACCAACCACTACAGGTACTACATCACCAAACACTGCAGGTACTACATCACCAACCACTACAGGTACTACATCACCAACCACTACAGGTACTACATCACCAACCACTACAGGTACTACATCAACAACCACTACAGGTACTACATCACCACCCACTTCAGGTACTACATCACCAACCACTACAGGTACTAGATTACCAACCACTACAGGTACTACATCTACAACCACTTCAGGTACTACATCACCAACCACTACAGGTACTACATCACCAACCACTACAGGTACTACTTCACCAACCACAACAGCCACTAAATCACCAACTACAACAGCCACAAAATCACCAACCACTACAGGTACTATATCACCAACCACTACAGGTACTACATCACCAACCACTACAGGTACTACATCACCAACCACTACAGGTACTACATCACCAACCACTGCAGGTACTACATCACCAACCACTACAGGTGCTACAGCACCAACCACTACAGGTACTACATCACCAACCATTGCAGGTACTACATCACCAATCACTACAGGTACTACATCACCAACCACTACAGGTAATACATCACCAACCACTACAGGTACTACATCACCAACCACTGCAGGTAGTACATCACCAACCACTACAGGTACTACATCACCAAACACTGCAGGTACTACATCACCAACCACTACAGGTACTACATCACCAACCACTACAGGTACTACATCACCAGCCACTACAGGTACTACAAAACCAACCACTACAGGTACTACATCAACAACCTCTACAGGTTCTACATCACCAACCACTACAGGTACTATATCACCAACCACTACAGCTACTACATCTATAACCACTACAGGTTCTACATCACCAACCACTACAGGTACTACATCACCAACTACTACAGGTACTACATCACCAACTACAACAGCCACTAAATCATCAACCACTAAATCATCAACCACTACAGGTACTACATCACCAACAACTACAGGTACTAGATTACCAACCACTACAGGTACTACATATACAACCACTACAGGTACTACATCACCACCCACTTCAGGTACTACATCACCAACCACTTCAGGTACTAGATTACCAACCACTACAGGTACTACATCTACAACCACTACAGGTACTACATCACCAACCACTACAGGTAATACATCACCAACCACTACAGGTACTACATCACCAACCACAACAGCCACTAAATCACCAACTACAACAGCCACTACATCATCAACCACTACAGGTACTACATCACCAACAACTACAGGTACTAGATTACCAACCACTACAGGTACTACATCTACAACCACTACAGGTACTACATCACCACCCACTTCAGGTACTACATCACCA